>NC_057803.1:532897219-532914365 GCF_018294505.1 Triticum aestivum
CTCCATCCTCCTCATCGACCGAGCCAACTCCGGCAACCCCGCGCAGGAGATCCGGCCCGATCCATCATCTCCGACGAACAGCGAAGATTCCGGCGATCTCCTCGAAGTCCGCGCCGGTCGACCCGATCCAGATCTAGATCCCCTCTCGGTTGACTTTTATCCCCGAAACCCTAGATTTTTGCATACTTTGGCGCATCATATGTTCCTCATCGTGGCTCCGATTTGTGCGTGTAACATATCAAGATGTTCGTCTCGGCGAGTACTACATTTCATCTCATTGCATCATTTTCATTTTAGCTCATCTTGATGCCCGAAATGCTGTTGGAAGAGGGCTATGTGATGTTAGTTTTAGATCGGTTTCAGCAAATGCACTTTTGTCATCTTTGCCATGATTAATGTGTGCATGCTATGATCTTGAGCTCTACATATGTTTTGAAGTATGTCATGCCATCTTTACAAGGGTGTATGCCATGTATTTTTGTGATCCTTGTGGTGACTAGCACAAACATGCAAAGTAGCTTACTCAATGTTGCTGATTTCATGGACTTAGAAATATTCTAAGTCTTTGTCCTGTCATTATTTTTATGCCATATGTTCATGTTGTTTCCTAGTGACCCGTGCCTCTTTTGAGCATGATCAGTAAGGATGTTTTGTAGATATTGTGGTGCTCTATCCATCCATGTCTTTGTTTTCATTTATGGAGCATCCTAGCTTGAGTCAATCGAGCTCTACTTTTGCTATAAAATATTCCTGGCAGATTGTTAACTTGTTTTGCAATTTTGTCGAGCTTGTTGTAGTTGATCCGTGCATGCTATGATGTTGTTCTTGCCATGTCTAGCTTCTATGCCATGTCTACTTGCTGGGTGTATGCTTAGATTACCATGCCATGCTTTGTAGTGAGAGCATCGAGCTCGTAAACATGCCTACTTGTTATCTGTTTTGCCATGCTCCAGTTTTTCACTAAGTCTGAATCTGTTTATGTTTCTGCTATGTTCGCATGCTTGCAATTGTATTTTCTGATCCCTTTTGGCTTATGGTCACTAAAGGACTTTTGTTATATGTTTTGAGTAGCTTCATGCCATGCCTTGATTTTCCATGATATGTTCCTGTAGCATGTAGTTATCGTGCTCTAAACATTGCTTCCTGATGTTAAATTCCTGATATGCTGTTAATTTCATTAAGTCTGAAACTTGTTATCTTTGCACTTTTGTCATGCTTGTTTGAACCTGTTAATGAGTGAATTAGCCGTAGCTCAGTGTTCATCTTTTTTCAAGCATCATGAGTGGATCCCTGCCATGTATTTTGTTGCTATGTTTGGGTGCTGTAGCATATTTATCTTGATGCATTTAGATGGCTACTTGCTGTTAATCGCAGAATGGTGCCATATTTGTTTTGCTTGCCATTTCCAAACCGTGCATCCAATTCCGGTGATCTTTATATCGATTTTGACCGAAATCAACTCCTCTTTCTAGTGGCACTTTTGGATTTCCAAGTTGAGGCCAGGTTCTATCATTCCTTTCCAAATCTTGCATATGCATTGCATATCACATCCCGCATATCATGCCATGTTTTGCATCATGTTGTTTGTTCATTGCACGTGGTTGACTGTGTCTCCCTTTTGCTTCTGTTCTTGCTTGGGTAGAGCCAGGAGACGAGTACGTGAACGAGGAGCCCGTTAAGTACGCTTACGAGGATCAAGCTAACGTTAACTCGGAGAACTTTGCAGGCAAGATGACCATACCCTCGAAATCACTTGTATCTTTGCTTGCTAGATGCTCGCTCTTTTGCTATGCCTATGCTACGATACCTACGACTTGCTTATCATGCCTCCCATATTGCCATGTCAAACCTCTAACCCACCTTGTCCTAGCAAACCGTTGTTTGGCTATGTTACCGCTTTGCTCATCCCCTCTTATAGCATTGCTAGTTGCAGGTAAAGATGAAGTTTGGAGTTTGTTCCTTGTTGGAACATGTTTATTGTTGGTATATCACAATATTTCTTATTTATTTAATGCACCTATATACTTGGTAAAGGGTGGAAGGCTCGGCCCTATGCCTGGTGTTTTGTTCCATTCTTGCCGCCCTAGTTTCCGTCATACCGGTGTTATGTTCCTTGATTTTGCGTTCCTTACGCGGTTGGGTGATAATGGGAACCCCTTGACAGTCCGCCTTGAATAAAAATCCTCCAGCAAGGCCCAACCTTGGTTTTACCATTTGCCACCTAAGCCTTTTTTCCTTGGGTTTCGCGGACTCAAGGGTCATCTTTATTTTAAACCCCCGGGCCAGTGCTTCTCTAAGTGTTGGTCCAACCCAGAGCACCGTGCGGGGCCGTCCCTTGGCAACTTGGGTTACGTTGGCTCCCATACGCTTAGCTTATCCGGTGTGCCCTGAGAACGAGATATGTGCAGCTCCTATCGGGATTTGTCGGCACAGCGGGTGGTCTTGCTGGTCTTGTTTTACCTTGTCGAAATGTCTTGTAACCGGGATTCCGAGTCTGATCGGGTCTTCCCGCTAGAAGGTTTATCCATCGTTGACCGTGAGAGCTGGTGATGGGTTAAGTTGGGACACCCCTGTAGGGATTTGAACTTTCAAAAGCCATGCCCGCGGTTATGGGCAGATGGGAATTTGTTAATGTCTGGTTGTAGAGAACTTGACACGTGACTTAACTAAAATATATCAACCGTGTGTGTAGCCGTGATGGTCTCTTCTCGGCGAAGTCCGGGAAGTGAACACGGTGTTGGACTAATGCTTGACGTAGGTTGTTCTAGGATCACTTCTTGATCATAGTTGTTCGACCGTTCCTTTGCCTTCTCTTCTCGCTCTCATTTGCGTATGTTAGCCACCATATATGCTAGTCGCTTGCCGCAGCTCCACATCATACCTTTACCCTTCCTATAAGCTTAAATAGTCTTGATCGCGAGGGTGTGAGATTGTTGAGTCCCCGTGACTCACAGATTCCTTCCAAAACCAGATGCAGGGACCGATGATGCCATTCCAGGAGATTCAACTGAGCTCAAGTGGGAGTTCGATGAGGACTCAGGACGATACTATGTGTCTTTCCCAGATGATCAGTCGTGGTGCCCAGTTGGGGCGATTGGGGACTTTGTCGCATTTGGGGGTTGATCTTTATTTTGGTTCCGTAGTCGGACCTTGAGTGTATTGGATGAATGTAATGACTTATTTATGTATTTGTGTGACGTGGCGAGTGTAAGCCAACTATGTACCGTTTTCCCTTATTATATTACATGGGTTGTTGTGAAGATTACCTCACTTGCAACATTGCTTTCAATGCGGTTATTCCTCTAAGTCGTGCTTCGACACGTGGGAGATATAGCCGCATCGAGGGCGTTACATTCACGTTATAGACCGGTTCCTGTTCTAGATTCAATATAAATAACCCATCAACAATGGGTGCATAGCCGTGGAACATACCATTCAAATAAATCGAACAACCATTGTCCTTTAAATTGAATTCATAACCCTGAATCATCAAGCATGAGGCAGAAATAATGTTCCGACTAAGTGCAGGAATGTAATAACAATTATTCAATTCGAAAATAAATCCAGAAGGAAGTTGGAGCTGCATTGTGCCGACCTCCAATGCAGCAACTCTTGCTTTGTTGCCGACCCTGATGTCAATCTCCCCTTGTGCCACATGCCTGGTTCTTACCAGCCCCTGCATCGAGTTGCAAATATGAACAACTGAACCCGGTATCAAATAACCAAGAGCTACTAGGTATGTCAGCAAGGTAAATGTCTATAACATATGCAACAAGTGTACCTTTGCCTGAAGCGGCATTCCCGGCCTTCTTGCCATGCTCTGCAAGCCACTTGCTACAGTTCCTCTTCCAGTGACCAGTTTCCTTGCAATGATAGCAAATGGTCTTTGAGTCCGGTCCAAACTTTGGCGCAGCGGCGGAGGTTACCATCTCCGTGCCCTTTGCCTTAGCCTTCTTCTTAGACCAACTCTTCTTGAACTTAGCCGATTTCTGCACCATCAACACTTGATGCGTGCCTTTCTTAATATCCCGCTCTGCCACTTTGAGCATCCCATGCAATTCAGTGAGCTTTTTATCCATGCCATGCATATGATAGTTCGAGATGAATGTCCCATAGCTGGGCGGAAGAGAACCCAGAACTGCATTAGTAGCCAGCTCATCCAAGAGCGGGAAGCCCAACCGATCCAAAGCTTGCACATATCCGATCATCTTGATCACATGCGGGCTTAGTGGATCACCTTCCTTCAGCTTACAATCCATCAAGGATCGCCAGACGTTGAACCTTTCGTTCCTAGCCTGCACCTGAAACATGCTCTTGAGACTCTCGATCATATCGAAAGCCCCAACGTCTTTGAAATGCTGCTGCAAATCAGGCTCCATACAATCCAGCATGAGGCAGCTGATCTCATTTGATTCATCAACGAGTTTCTGGTAGGAATTCTTGGTTGTGGTACTAGCATTATCGGCAGGTTCCTCTAGAAGCGGATCCTCTAGAACATGTTCCTTTTTATCATGCTTGAGAACAATTCTCAAATTTCTATACCAGGTAGTAAAGTTTGTTCCATTCAGTTTATCCTTTTCCAGAATTGATTTCAATGCAAAATTGGGTTGAGTAGGTGGTGCCATTGATCTACAACAAAAAAATATGCAATCACTAGGCAATGTGTTTATGTAGAGTAATTCTAGCCTTAAACAGAAATACTCCCACTGAAGTCAGCATCCCTCCGCAAACTCTCAGTGATTCAGGATCCGACTAGCACATGCGACTAGTGAGCTTTAGCATCACTGCTAGACAACATGTCTATCCGGTAAGCAACTCCTTGCTAATCGTATCTCTATACGACTCCTGTCGGTCGGGTAGGTATCTCATACCCCGGCCCCCAACCTTCTTTGCCACAAGGCCCAAAACCATTTTGATAGCCTTGTCAAGCTAACCTGATGCAGTGCATGTCCATGTACGACACGAACCCTTCAGTTCAAGGACACCTAGCAGCACCCCAATTTTATGAGCCCACTACTAGACGTACTTGATGTGCGAAGGTGCAACATCAGGGATGGCAATTCGCTTGATATTCATGAGGGATTTTTCTACCATTCTAACATGCATAGAAAACAAGGAAGCATAACAATCACAAATAAACACATATTGTGAAATAGTATGGCTCCTTCATGGATGTCCTTCTAGGTCGGCTCTGACTCCGATGACCATCTAGGAACTCCATCTTGTTTGTCACGCCGGGACGCCAAGCCACCAACCTGATCTCTATTATCCAACTACTACAACTAGTAATGAATTTTGCATAGAGTCACAAGTCGACACGCATGTCGTTATACAATATAATGACAACACTTTGGCTCCTGCCGGCTGACAAACATAACACGTAGGCCATGTATAATTTATGCACATGCATCACATACACATGAGCCATACTATTCACATCAAACCCTGCAAAATAAAGTTATGCATAGAATCGTATTCTACCGGTTTGAGTGATCATGTACGAAATACAAGGTGCTACGCACACGGCAGTCCCAATTGATTGTGTCACGACCTCATCGATTGTGTCACGACCTCATCGATCCTAATTGACAGAAAACATAGCCACACTGATCCCCATGTGCAGTTGATCTCATCAACCATGCACACAGCCGATCTTGTTAATGACAACAGATCTCATCTATTGCCTCCACATATCTAATATGCATACGATCTGAATTCAAATCCTATAGCAGAGGCTCTGATACCACTGTTGGGATCTACGGTTGGATGCGTCGACTACAAATTAAAACTTCCTACGCACAGAACAACCAAGAACATGCTACGGGATATGGATAATAGTTCGTTACCACTAGATGCGCAGTGCCGTGCAGCGGAAGAAGAGTTGGGGCAGCGCGTCCGCGTGGATCGTCTCCTCCTCGTCTGATCTCCCTCGTACAGCTGGTGGTCGGTTCCCACGTACAGGTTCGCCAGAGCGGCGCAAGTGCACCGCCTCTAACGGTATCCACGCATGCAGGAGGAACATCGTGCGGCGGACTGCTAGGTCCGATCACACAACCGGCGGCGAGTGGAGGTGTGCAACACATGCAAACCCTAGTGACAGCGCTGAAGCGATCAACTGTGTGAGTGTGCGGCACCTCCACTATATGTAGGCATCCGTCGCGGACTCAACACTTGGGCCTTGCACGGACCCTAAAGCCCATAAGTCTACTCGGCCACAATCCGAATACAGTTGGGATCACATCCGACGAGTGTCCTCGGATCCGACCTCGTAGGTTCCTTCCCTTAAGCGCGCGACCCCTTAGGTTCAAGTCGGCTTGGTCGCAGTTCGGATCATCTCCGAACTGCACGGTTGGTAGCGGCCTCTAGCAAGGCATGCCGAACACCAAGCAGACTATGAAGCTGGTTAGCGAACCTATACATCATACTTCCATTCCTCTTGCCATAAGATATATGTTGTCGAGCTCAAGGCGAGTCTGTCATCCTTGTGCTAGCCCGACCTCTTTCTCGTTCCAGTGATGCCGACCACAAACCGGATTATCTCATAATCCTTGTCGCATGGCCATGCTTATCCTGGTCGGATCACACGAGGGGCCCAGAGTATATCTCTCCTGATCGGAGGGGCAAATCCCATCTTGCTCGACCACGTCTCGCAGCATGGTTCTGGACAAACCCGAAACCTACCTTTATAACTACCCAGTTACAGAGTAGCGTTTGGTCGGCCCAAAGCAAGTCTGTCACCATCCCGAGTACATGCGCCAACTCAGGTCTTAGGACATAGAACATATGTTGTACTAGAGACTCACAGATGACATATCGCTGCTTCTCATAGTTGGACCTTATCTCGACTCGGATCCGACTACATCGAATCCGACTAGATCCTTCCAAGTCCATATTATCCGGTTAGCATACAATGCTCCATGGCTAGTGAGACCAAGCCATCGACCGTGTCATATGCTAGTCTAGTTGGTTGCGCGTCCACACGGCCCTTCCGACTAGGGACCTTTTAGGACAGTCATCATACAATGCATAGTCCCACAAACAAGTCACGTACTTGCTGATACACATCATTGATAATGTCCAAGGACTATCTTTATTCGTAAACACATAGGTGAGTTGTACCCACTCAGTGGCCCCGCTGACCCTGAAACCAACGCTATAAATTCCTATTTTCAGAGAAAAAAATAAGGGAGAAAGAATTATCGCGATCCACAAGACGGAGCCGCCGCCAAGCCCTATTCTTCCTCGGGAGGGCAGATCCAGAGTCCGTTTGGGGCTCCGGAGAGGGAGATCTTCGTTCTTCGTCATCACCAACCCTTCTCCATCGCCAATACCATGATGCTCCCCGCCAGGAGTGAGTTTCCTCGTAGGCTCGCTGGTCGGTGAGGAGTTGGATGAGATTCATCATGTAATCAAGTTAGTTTTGTTAGGGCTTGATCCCTAGTATCCACTATGTTCTTAGATTGATGTTGCTATGACTTTGCCATGCTTAATGCTTGTCACTTTGGGCCCGGTTGCCATGAACTCAGATCTGAACCGTTTATGTCATCATCATTATATCCATGTTCTAGATCCGATCTTGCAAGTTATAGTCACCTACTATGTGTTATGATCCGGCAACCCCGGAGTGACAACAACCGGGACCACTCCCGGTGATTACCGTAGTTTGAGGAGTTCATGTATTCACTATGTGTTAATGCTTTGTTTCGGTTCTCTATTAAAAGGAGGCCTTAATATCCCTTAGTTTCCAATATGGACCCCGCTGCCATGGGAGGGTAGGACAAAAGATGTCATGCAAGTTCTTTTAATAAAGCACGTATGACTATTTATGGAATACATGCCTACGTTATATCGATGAACTGGAGCTAGTGCCATATCGCCCTAGGTTATTACTGTCTCATGATGAATATCATCCAACAAGTCACCGATCCAATGCCTACGAATTTATCCTATATTGTTTCTGCTAAGTTACTACTGCTTTCATCACTGTTGCACTTGCTACAAAACTACTGCTATCACTGTTATTGTTACTATTGCTACTGCTACTACTATCAAAACTATCATACTACTGTGCTACTGATCACTTTGCTGCAGATAATTAATCTTTAGGTGTGGTTGAATTGACAACTCAACTGCTAATACCTTCAAATATTCTTTGGCTCCCCTTGTGTCGAATCTATAAATTTGGGTTGAATACTCTACCCTCGAAAACTATTGTGATCCCCTATACTTGTGGGTTATCACCCACCAAATCTCCCAAAGGGCGATGAGGACTAGAATGACCTTCTCCTTCTCCATCGTGTTACAGATGCCAAGGAGCCAAAACTAGGCATCCATAGCTTCATCGTTCACCAGAGGTGCAGCAACATCGTCATCTTTCAAAGCCCACACGATTCTAGCGACGTTGCACTCAATCACTGCATGCCTCCACGAGTACGTGGCCGAGTTTCATATTGGGCACACAACCAAGGTATCCATGTGCCGAAGGACTCTTTCTTCATTAGTTAGGGGACAAGGTCAAGCCAAACGCCATGCAAAGACTCGTAGCTTCACAGGCACCTTGATTCTCTAATGTTTTTATAGTTAGCTTGTTGTTGTTATCTTAATTGGATGTCTCTGAGGCACCTAACAGCCAACCAAGCCTTCTACTCTTGGTGTCAACCAACATCATGTATGCAAACTGAATTGTGAATTCCCCGGTCTACTCATAGTTCCATGCCCATAAATCACTTTTGTGGTGTATAGCTAACTGGTATCGGGCAGAATACCTCCATGTTGTAAGTGCATCAAGTGCCGCCTTAGTGGTTGTGGAGTATTGAAGACAATAGGTTAAGGGACTAATGTGTTTGTGAGTATACATAGGTTTTATAGTCCCTGAAGATTTTGTTTAACTAAAGAAAGACGACCCCTAGAAATGTATTTCTTTAAGTGAAGAATTCGGTGCGGCCTTTGAAGAAATTGGTGTGAAGACTTGAAGGCTTGAAGACTTTTTCTTTGTGATAACCCACAAGTATAGGGGATCACAACAGTTTTTGAGGGTAGAGTATTCAACCCAAATTTATTGATTCAACACAAGGGGAGCAAAGAATATTCTTGAGTATTAGCAGCTGAGTTGTCAATTCAACCACACCTGAAAGACTTAATATCTATAACAAATTATTTAGTAGCAAAGTAGTATGGAAGTAACGGTAATGGTGGCAAAAGTAACAGTAATAGTTTCGTAGCAATTGTAGTAGTAACAGCGGGGAAGTAACGAAGCAAAGATCAATATGTGGAAAGCTCGTAGGCAATGGATCAATGGTGGATAATTATGTCAGATGGCATTCATCATGCAACGGTTATGACATAGGGTGACACGGAACTTCCTCCAGTTCATCAATAGAATGTAGGCATGTATTCCGAATATAGTCATACGTGCTTATGGAAAAGAACTTGCATGACATATTTTGTCCTACCCTCCCGTGACAGCAGGGTCCTATTGGAAACTAACGGATATTAAGGCCTCCTTTTAATAGAGTACCAGAACAATGCATTATCACTTAGTGAATACATGAACTCCTCAAACTACGGTCATCACCGGGAGTGGTCCCTACTATTGTCACTCCGGGGTTGCCAGATCATAACACGTAGTAGGTGACTATAACTAGCAAGATAGGATCAATAACACAAATATATTCATGAAAACATAATAGGTTCAGATCTGAAATCATGGAACTCGGGCCCTAGTGACAAGCATTAAGCATAGCAAAGTCATAGCAACTTCAATGTTAGAACATAGTGGATACTAGGGATCAAACCCTAACAAAACTAACTCGATTACATGGTAAATCTCATCCAACCCATCACGGTCCAGCAAGCCTACGATGGAATTACTCACGCGCGGCGGTGAGCATCATGAAATTGGTGATGGGGGATGGTTGATGATGACGATGGCGACGGATTCCCCTCTCCGGAGCCCCGAATGGACTCCAGATCTGCCCTCCCGAGGAAGAACATGGCTTGGCGGTGGCTCCGTATCGTAAAACGTGATGAATCCTTCTCTCTAATTTTTTTCTCCCTGTACGTGAATATATGGAGTTGGAGTTGAGGCCGGTGGAGGTCCAGGGGGCCCACAAGGTCGGAGGGCGCGCCCCCACCCTTGTGGCTAGGGTGTGGGCCCCCTACTACTGATTCTTTCCCAATATTTTTTTATTAATTCCAAAAGTTATCTCCGTTGATTTTTAGGTCATTCTGAGAACTTTTATTTCTGCACAAAAATAACACCATGGCAATTCTGCTAAAAACAGTGTCAGTCTGGGTTAGTTCCATTCAAATCATGCAAGTTAGAGTCCAAAATAAGGGCAGAAGAGTTTAGAAAAGTAGATACGATGGAGACGTATCAACTCCCCCAAGCTTAACCCATTGCTTGTCCTCAAGCAATTCAGTTGACAAACTGAAAGTGATAAATAAAAACTTTTATAAACTCTGTTTGATCTTGTTGGTGCAAATATGTAAAGCCAACATTCAAGTTTTCAGCAAATATTATGAACTAACCATATTGAAAGGATCGATATAGTTGACTAGAGGGGGGTGAATAGGCAACTAACAATTTTTAGCTTTTCTTTATCAAATTAAACTTTGCATCAAAGTAGGTTGTCTAGAAATGCAACTAGGTGAGCAACCTATATGATGCAACAACACCAAGCATACAAGTAAGTAAGGAATACAACACAAAGTAAGCTTGCACAAGTAAAGGTAAGAGATAACCAAAAGCGGAGCCGGTGGAGACGAGGGTGTGTTACCGAAGTTCCTTCCCTTTGAGAGGAAGTACGTCTCCGTTGGAGCAGTGTGGTGGCACAATGCTCCCCAAGAAGCCTCTAGGGCCACCGTATTCTCCTCACGCCCTCATACAATGCGAGATGTCGTGATTCCACTATTGGTGCCCTTGAAGGCGACAACCAAACCTTCACAAACAAGGTTGGGGCTCTCTCCACAGCCGAATTGGAGGCTCCCAGCGAAACCACGAAGCTTCACCACAATGGAATGTGGCTCTGAGGTGACCTCAACCATCTAGGGTGCTCAAACACCCAAGAGTAACAAAATCCACACAAGAAAGTATGGGGGAATAAAATATCCTTTGGTGGAAGTGTAGATCTAGGTATCCTCCTTTAATCCCTAGCAAATCAACAAGTTTGAGTGGCTAGAGAGAGAGATCAGGCAAGAAAGCTTGAAGGGCATTAATGGTGGAGAGAGAGAGGTGAAGGTGGTAGGTGGAAGAACCTCCTATATATAGGAAACCCTAAAATCCAACCGTTACCGCAGTTATTGCACAGCGGCGGTGCAACCACTCATTACCCCGGTACAACCGGGATTCATGGTTACACTGCAGAAAACCTAACAGGTGGTACAACCGGACATACAATCGGTAGTATCGGTTGTGAAGAACAACCGGAATAACCGCTCTGCCACCGCTCAACCACCGCTTTGAAACAGAAAGGAGTCACTCCTGTGAGCGGTGATCGAGCGGTAGTGCGCCGGTGCAACCGCCTGGCCCTGGTACCCTGGGTAGCTAAGTCCTAAGTGGTGGAACCACTTAGGGCACTGGTGGTACTGGTGTGCGGAGCACAACCGGAACAACCGGGCCACCACCGCCCGACTATCGCATCAAAACAGAAACATGTCCGGTTGTTGAGCGGTACCCGGCCTGTATAACCGCCAATGAACACCACAGATAATTTTAAGCATGATGGTGGTACCACCGCCTGGGGGCAGCGGTACAACCGCTTGGTCATGTCCTTGGTTGTTCAACCCCAGGGTATCACCCCTGGGGTGATGGTTGGGCCAGTACCAAGGGCCAGCGATACAACCGCTCAAGCAAGCGGTACAACCACTGAGAGTTTACATCAACAGTTGAACAAGAAAGGGAGCTCTCTCTCAAGCAAGAAACGGAAGGCAAAGGTGGGTGAGGAATATGTGTACGTGCAATGATTCACCCAATTCCTTCCAATGTGGATTCCCTCTTAGTAGTACGGGTTCCCTACGACCAACGAGATAAACACGTAGACAAACACCGTCTTCGATCTTTTCCTTCCAGAGAGAATAACTAATCAATGCAAGCCTAATCACTGAGAACCTAAAGCATTTAACATAAGATTAGACCACAGAGAGTTGTCATCATCATCATCCAAAACACAAAGTAGGGAAATGACCTTACACATATTCACAATAACTTTTAGGTCTCACATTTACTCATATCAATGGCATAATCAACTAGCGAGCAATAATAATAAATCTCGGATGACAACAGTTCCTCAAAACAAACATGATATGATATAACAAGATGGTATCTCGCTAGCCCTTTCTGAGACCGCAAAGCATAAATGCAGAGCACCTCTGAAGATTGAGGACTGACTAGACATTGTAATTCATGGTAAAAGAGATCCAGTCACACTCATACTCAATATAAATTAATAACAATGCATACATATGACAGTGGTGCTCTCTAACTGGTGCTTTTAATAAGAGGATGATGACTCAGCAATAAAAGTAAATAGATAGGCCCTTCACAGAGGGAAGCAGGGATTTGTAAATGTGCCAGAGCTCAAGTTTTGAAATAGAGATAAATAATATTTTGAGCGGCATGCTTTCATTGTCAACGTAACAACCAAGAGATCTCGGTATCTTCCATGCTACATACATTATAGGTGGTTCCCAAACAGAATGGTAAAGTTTATACTCCCCCACCACCAACAAGCACACTCGGATGGTCCGAAACAACGGGTACCGTCCAACTATCAACAATCCTGGGGGAGTTTTGTTTGTAATTATTTTGATTTGATTTGAGCATGGGACAGGTCATCCCGGTTACCAGCAATTTTCTCGTGAATGATGAGCAGAGTCCACTCATTGTGAGAATAACCCACCTAGCATGGAAGATATTGACAACCCTAGTTGGTATATGAGTGATTTGAGCATACAAAACAGATTATCATTTGAAGGTTTAGAGTTTGGCACTTGCAAATTTACTTGGAACAGCAGGTAAATACTGTATATAGGAAGGTATGGTGGACTCATATGGAACAACTTTGGGTTTATGGAAGTGGATGCACAATCAGTATTCCTGCTTAGTACAAGTGAAGACTAGAAAGAGACTGGGAAGCGACCAACTAGAGAGTGACAACAATCATAAACATGCATTGAGATTAATCAACATTGAATGCAAGAATGAGTAGGATATAAATCACCATGAACTTAAATATCATAGAGGCTATGTTGATTTTGTTTCAACTACATGCGTGAACATGTGCCAAGTCAAGCCACTCGAATCATTCAAAGGAGGATACAATCCTATCATACTACATCACAACCATTTTAATTTCCATGTTGGCACGCAGGTAAACCATTATAAACTCCTAGCTAATTGAGCATGGCATGAGTAACTATAATCTCTAATTGTCATTGCAAACATGTTTCGTTCATAATAGGTTGAATCAGGAACAATGAACTAATCATATTTACAAAAACAAGATAGGTCGAGTTCATACCAGCTTTTCCTCATCTCAATCACTAGAATCTGCAAACATTAATTCAAAGGAGAAGACAAGGTAATATGGGCTCTTCGTTAGATCAACACTAATGCATATGAAAGCCACTCGACATTTTCATGATGGTCTTCTCCTCTCGACCCCCAAAGAAAAGAAAAGAAATTCAAAGAAGCACACTAAAATATTTTTGGAGTTTTTGTTTTTCTGAAGAAAGGTAATACAAGAACGAGAAAAACTATTTACATGGGGAAGCTCCCAACAAGCAAAAGAAGAACGGGGAATCTTTTTGGGTTTTCTTTTTAATTCTACAACTGCTAAGCATGCATAGAAAGTAAACTACCACTATTTTTTGGTTTTTCTAACGGTTTTTCAAACACATGAGAAGAAGGCGGAAAAAAGGAATAAACTAGCATGGATAATACAATGAAAAAGTATGAGCACCAACAACTGAAATGAGTGTGTGAATATGAATGTAATGTCGGTGAGAAATATGTACTCCCGCAAGCTTAAGATTTTGGCCTAAGTTGGTCTAAGCCCATGGATCAAAGTAGTTCTCTCTGGTGTACTGAGGAGGATCCCAGGGGTTCCACTGGTTAGCAAGCTCCTATGGGTCCCACTGATAAATAGACTCCTGATATGGATCGGGTGATGGCTCTGGCTCAGGAGGTGGGGATCGTGTCCCCTCCCAGTATGCATGAATGTCCACGGCCAAAACAATGTACCTGCCTGAATGGATATCGAACAAAACAGGTACAGGCAAGGTAATAATCTAGAAAGTATTCTCGCTAAATACCGGGTTATAAATAATACTATTTTCCTCGTCATGTCGAATAAACTTATGTGCTACCATGTTGTCATAATCTAAATATATAGTTGGTAGCAATTTCTCTTCTTTTTCATAGTGCATAATGGGTATCTCAAAGTGTTTGGCAAGGCGAGTGGCAAAGATTCCTCTGAAAAGAGGACCCTTTGCACGGTTCATACTCAACCGTCTAGCAACCATAGCGCCCAAACTGTAAGTTCTATCTCTATGTAAAGCATGGTGCAAAATAGAGAGGTCAAGGGCACTAAGGCCCCCACTCTCTACACGACCAATTAAACATCTCCCAGCAAATAATGAGTAGTAGCATAAAACAGGAAGATGTATACTAGCCACTCTCGCTCCCTACACTCCTCTACCTCCCCTACGGTAATTTCATGAATAAGGCCTTCCATATCACTAGAACGTGGCTCCTCAACACTGCCCTCATAAGGTAATTTACAAACCTCACAAAAGTCATAAAGCGTCATTTCTTTGTACTCATCATATAAGTGAGAGTCTACCGTGGGTGGTGATTTCCTAGCATGAAAATGAAAATTTTGCATGAAAGTATTAGTGAGTAGGAGATACTGATTACACTGGTCGAGGAGGAAGTCGGTGATGCCTGCATTCCCATCCAAATAATATAAATCATCATAAATCTCGGTTGCTTGTAGGAATGCATCACATGGCCATTTGCACGGCCAAATTTCCGCGGCACGAGGAAGATTATACTTGGGCTTTTCCCTCTCCTCATTTTCTTTTTCCTGCGAACCCCGGCTCGAGGAGCCTCTCAACAATCTCCTCAACATTTCCTTCCTGTGTAAATTTCCAAAATTGTTAGTAACTCAAAATAAAAGTAAACCAAACTCAATGAAAGTGATAGCAACTACACCTACAAGTATCTAGAAGCTAAACCATGTATCAAAACTACTTTGGACCATATAAATTTGACATGCAAGCTCAAGAACAAGGTCACGACAACAACAAAATTTGCAATGAATAAAGCACTAGAACAAAAACTAATTGGACCATTGGAGGAGTCACATACCGAAGAACGATCCCCCCAAAGCAGTTTTGTGAATGGAGCTTTGAGCAAGGAGATCGAAAATGGCAGCAAGATGAGCAAGAACACGAGTTTGAGCTATGGAGCGATTTTTTCTGGAGGAAGAAGGAGTGAATGGGTGCAGGAATAAGTGGAGGGGCCACATGGGGCCCACAAGGTCAAGGGGCGCGTCCTCCACCCTTGTGGCCAGCTGGTGAGGCCACCTGATGTGTGTTCAGTGCCAGAAATTCTTAAATATTGCATAAAAAATCATACAAAAATTTCAGGGCATTTGGAGAACTTTTATTTTTGGGACATTTTTTATTGCACGGATAATTCAAAAAATAGACAGAAGATACTAGTTTTGCTTTATTTATTCTAAATAACAGAAAGTAAAAGATGGGTCAGAGAGTTGTGCTTTCTAAATTCATCCATCTCATGCTCATCAGAAGGAATCAATTAACGAGGTTGATCAAGTCTCATTAACAAACTTCTTCCGAGTGACATGAAATCAGAGAACTTTCGAATAACACTGGTTACCTCAACGGGGATATGCATGTGCCCAACAATAAGAATATCATATATTTTTTGATAGTAGGTAGAGGGAATTCAAAACCTCCAATACTAATAGTTGAAAATTTTCCAATAGAATTCATACGATGAACTTGAGGTTGTTCTTTGGAAAGTGAACGGTACGCTCATTACCATTAACATGAAAAGTGGCATTGCCTTTGTTGCAATCAATAACAGCTCCTGCGGTATACAAAAAGGGTCTACCAAGAATGATCGACAAACTGTCCTCCTCAGGAATATCAAGAATAACAAAATCCGTTAAGATAGTATTGTTTGCAACCACAACAGGCACATCCTCACAAATACCGATGGGTATAGCAGTTGATTTATCAGCCATTTGCAAAGAAATTTCAGTAGGTGTCAACTTATTCAATTCATGTCTACGATATAAAGGGAAAGACATAACACTAACACCGGCTCCAAGATCACATAAAGCAGTTTTTAACATAGTTTCTTTTAATGGAGCATGGTATAGTTGGTACTCTTGGATCTCCAAGTTTCTTTGGTATACTACCCATAAAAGAATAATTAGCAAGTGATACGTCTCCGTCGTATCTATAATTTTTGATCGTTTCATGCCAATATTATACCACTTTCACATAATTTTGGCAACTTTCTATATGCTTTATTGGACTAACCTATTAATCCAATGCCCAGTGCCAGTTCATATTTTCTGCATGCTTTTTGTATCACAGAGTGTCCATATCAAACGAAGTCCAAATGCAATAAAACTTTACGGAGAATTATTTTGGAATATATGTGATTTTTGGGAGTTGGAATCACCACAAATGGAGGCCAACACAGACCACAAGACACCAGGGCGCGCCAGAGGCCCCTGGCGTGCAGTGGTGGGTTGTGCCCATCTCGAACGTCGGTTCGAGCTCTACTTCGGGCGCAAGGAAGCTTATATCTAGAAAAAAAATCATGTTAAAATCTCAGCGCAATCGTAGTTACGGATCTCCCGGAATATAAGAATCAGTTTTCGGTCAGATCTGGGGAACGCGAAACAGAAGAGAACAGAGAGGGAGATCCAATCTCGGAGGGGCTCCCGCCCCTTCGCTGCCATAGGAGACCATCAACCAGAGGGGGAAACCTCCTCCCATCTAGGGGGAGGCTAAGTATGAAGAAGAAGTAGGGGGGCTCTCCCCCCTTGCTTTCGGTGCCGCCGGAGTGCCGCCGGGGGCAACGATCGGGACGGCGATCTACATA
>NC_057803.1:532914698-532937942 GCF_018294505.1 Triticum aestivum
TACATTATTTCCCAATGATCTATGGTTATCCTATGATGTTTGAGTAGATCCGTTTTGTCCTGTGGATTAATCGTGATCTTGGTTGGTATGATTGTATATTTTATTTATGGTGCTATCCTATGTTACCCTCTGTCTCACGCAAACGTGAGGGGCCCTCGCTGTAGGGTGTTGCAATATGTTCATGGTTTGCTTACGGTGGGTTGCGAGAGTGACAGAAACTTAAACCCGAGTAGGTGGGGTATGAGTATGGGAGTAAAGAGGACTTGATACTTAATGCTATGGTTGGGTTTCATGACCTTAATGTCCTTTAATACTTGCGGATGCTTGCTAGAGTTCCAATCATAAGTGCATATGATCCAAGTAGAGAAAGTATGTTAGCTCATGCCTCTCCCTCATATAAAATTGCAAGAATGATTACCGGTACTTGTTATCGATTACCTAGGGACAAATAACTTTCTTGTTCACAAAAGCTCTCTACTAAAACTAACTTAGTTGTGTCTTTATCTAAACAGCCCCTAGATTTTATTTATGTGATCTTTATTATCTCGCAAACCTATCCTATCACACCTACAAAGTACTTCGAGTTTCATACTTGTTCTAGGTAAAGCGAAAGTCAAGCGTGCGTAGAGTTGTATCCGTGGTCGATAGAACTTGAGGGAATATTTGTTCTACCTTTAGCTCCTCATTGGGTTCGACACTCTTATTTATCGAAAAGGGCTACAAACAATCCCCTATACTTGTGGGTTATCAAGACCTTTTTCTGGCGCTGTTGCCGGGGAACAATAGCATGTGGTGAATATTCTCGTGTGTGCTTGTTTGCTTTATCACTAAATAATTTTTATTTTGTGCTCTTGTTTTCTATCTTTGGTTATGGGTAGGAAACGCAAAATACCAAAAAAATAGTTGTACCTACTAAACCAATGGTTGAAGAACCACCCAAAATCTATCATAGTACTGAAGCTTTCTACTTGGACCATCTTCGGTCCATTTGTGCTCGTGCTGAAAACCCAACTATCTTAGTTGAGGGAAAATCGTTAGATGAGCATGCTTGTTTTGTGCGACATCGTTTATCCAAAAAAGGGAATCTTTTACAGCATCAAATTAATACTATGCAATGTTATGCTTGGAATTTATGTGACTTATATGATTTTACTTGTTGTTCTGAAGGCCCTAAGAAACACCTTCCCTTCCAATGTGAGTTTATTGATAATGGAATCATATCTTCTTATGCCAAAGGTGTTTATAATTACTTTGATATCAAACAAATTGAAGAATTTGTTGCTTTCAAGGGTGCTTATGAAATTACTTCTTTGATTGAAAAGTATGATGCTACTCTTTACAAATCTAAAAAATTTGCTATACTTAAATATTGTTATGATAATTATGCTTCTAATGCCTATGTTAAACCATATATTGAGGACTCCTTCGCTATCCAAGAAGAAACTAACATTTTGTAGGAGTCTATGGAAGAAGAAAATGATGTCACTATGAGCTCATTGGATGAAAAAGATGATGAGGAGAGCGAAGAACAAATGGAGGAAGAACGGATTGATCACCCGTGTCCACCTTCTAATGAGAGTAACTCTTCAACTCATACATTGTTTAATGTTACATCGTTCTTACCGAAGGATGAATGCTATTATGATTGCTATGATCCCGTTGATTCATTTGAAATATCCCTTTTTGATGAACTTGGTGCTTGCTATGCTTGTGGCCAAGATGCCAATATAAATTATGCTTATGGAGATGAATTTGCTATTGTCCCTTATGTTAAACATGAAATTGTTGCTATTGCACCCACACATGATAGTCCTATTATCTTTTTGAATTCTCCCAACTACACTATATCGGAGAAGTTTGCTCTTGTTAAGGATTATATTGAGGGTTTCCTTTTACCATTACACATGATGATTTTGATGAATATAATATACATGTGCTTTATGCTCCTAATTGCAATTATTATCAAAGATGAACTACATCTCCGCCTCTTTATGTTTCCAACACGAAAAAATTGCAAGAAACTACTTATGCTATGTATTGGCCTTTACTTGATGTGCATGAATTGTTCTTGTATGACATGCCGATGCATATGAAGAGAGTTAGACTTCGTCATTGCATGATATATGTTGCTTTGTGCTCACTAATAAATGCTAAATCATTGTTGATTCAAATTGGCATTGATATACCTTGGGATCCGGGTGGATCCATTACTTGAGCACTTTATGCCTAGCTTAATGGCTTTAAAGAAAGCGCTGCCAGGGAGACAACCCGGAAGTTTAGAGAATCATTTATTTCTGTTGAGTGCTTTTATAAAGTTTAAAAACAAAAAATAGAGGGTAACACAAAACTTTTCAAAAAGGAAAGTGAAAGTGAAAGAGACAAGCATTGTTGAAGTGGGGGAGCTCCTTGAACTTTGTTCATGCTCACAGAAACTTTGTGAATCTTAATTATAGAAACTTTTCAACAAAAATAATTATCCCCTTGTACAATTCCATTGTATTATAAAAATAATGTGCCAAGATTTGCCTTTAGGATGTTTAGATTGCTTGTTGGTTTGTGCGGTGCAAAACAGAAACTTTGGCTGTAGTGCGTGATTTTACATTTTTTTGCTGGAACGTCAAATGGTTCTAAAACTTTTTGCACTGTCTTTATATACAATTTTTTTTATTTTTCCTAATTTTTTCAGAATTTTTGGAGTACCAGAGGTATGGTGAATGTTCAGATTACTACGGACTGTCCTGTTTAAGACATATTCTGTTTTTGATGCATTGTTTTGCTCGTTTTGATGAAACTGTCGATATTTGTCGGTGGTATAAGCCATGTAAGAGTTATATTACAGTAGCTACAATGCAAAAACACAATATGAATTGGTTTGCAATAGTACTTAGAGTAGTGATTTGCTTTATTATACTAACGGATCTTGCCGAGTTTTCTGTTGAGTTTTGTGTGGATGAAGTGATCAAAGATCGAGGAGGTCTCGATATGAGGAGAAGGAGGAGAGGCAAGAGCTAAATCTTGGGGATGCCCAAGGCACCCCAAGTAAATATTCAAGGATACTCAAGCGTCTAAGCTTGGGGATGCCCCGGAAGGCATCCCATCTTTCTTCAACAAGTATCTGTATGTTTTCAGTTTCGTTTCGTTCATGTGATATGTGCAAATCTTGGAGCGTCTTTTGCTTTTAGTTTTCATTTTTATTTTATGCACCATGCTGGTATGAGATAGTCCATGGTTGATTTATAGAATGCTCATTGCACTTCACTTATATCTTTTGAGTATGGCTTTATAGAATGCTTCATGTGCTTCACTTATATCATTTGAAGTTTGGATTACCTGTTTCTCTTCACATAGAAAATCGTTGTTTGAAGAATGCTCTTTTGCTTCACTTATATTTGTTAGAGCATGATCTTTTGTAGAAAGAATTAAACTCTCATGCTTCACTTATATCTTTTTAGAGAGTCAACAGGAATTGGTCAATTGCATGGTTAGTCATAAAATCCTACATAAAACTTATGGATCACTGAATATGATATGTTTGATTCCTTGCAATAGTTTTGTGATATAGAGATGGAATATGTGGGAGGTACTAGTAAACGGTTCTGGTTAGTAAGAATGTTGGTGTTAAGGTTTGAGATTCCTGAAGCATGCACGTATAGTCTCTCGTTATGCTATGATGTTGGAGCATGATTTATTATTGATTGTCTTCCTTGTGAGTGGCGGTCGGGGACGAGCGATGGTCTTTTCCTACCAATCTATTCCCCTAGGGGCATGTGTAGTAGTACTTTGCTTCGAGGGCCAATAAACTTTTGCAATAAGTATATGAGTTCTTTATGACTAATGTGAGTCCATGGATTATACGCACTCTTACCTTTCCACAATTTGCTAGCCTCTATGGTACCATGCATTGCTCTTTCTCACATCGAGACATGGTGCAAACTTCGCAGGTGCATCCAAACCCCGTGATATGATACGCTCTATCACACATAAGCCTTATTATATCTTCCTCAAAACAGCCACCATACCTACCTATTATGGCTTTTCCATGGCCATTCCGAGATATATTGCCATGCAACTCCCAGCGCTTCCGTTTGTTGACTTGAGCATTCATTGTCATATTGCTTTCCATGATCATATAGCTGACATAGTAGTTGTGGCTCAGCCACCGTTCATCATTGTAACATCCCAAAATTCTAAATTTTGGAATGTTATAATAAATAGATAGATTTGATTGATTGTTTGATTGATTGTCTGAAAGTGAGTGAATTCGAAACATTTGAAAGTTAAATGAGAGGGAATAAAAGGACTTTCCCAAACTTTCATATTTGCTTTCTGATCTCCATGAATTCAAATTCTTTTCAAATACAAAACCCTTGAGCGAAGATGATATGACTTCTTCCATTTAAAAAAATTAAATGAAAGGGTATTTGAAAATAATTGAATTTCATTTGGAAATATTTCAATTCATAAACTTCATGCAGCTCAATGATTTTCATGAGAGAAGATAAAATGACTTCTTCAAATTATATGAAATATGAGTTGGGAGTTTCAAAGAACTAAATTGAAAGTTCTTTTGAATTTATTTTCAATTTGGAGTTATTTGAGTTTTATTCAAATTATTTTTCTCCAAAAATAAAATATATGGAAATTAGGGTAACATGATTCCCTACAACAGAAAATTGGAGAAAAATTTATTTGAAATCATTTTTGTATTTTTAAAATGTTTTTGTTGGATTCTATTAGACCAGCAATATAAAAATGTTCATGTCGTAGAAAAAAATTCTGAAAATTTTGATATATAATATGCCTATATAAAGTTTTATTTTATTTTCGTTTTTCAGTTTATCGCATTCTGTTAAAAGAAAACTGCGCGCGCGCCTGAAACTAACTGTCGCCTACATGCACAGTATAGTACTTCTGGCGCCCCATTGTTTTTTTTCTCTTAAATAGGCTAGGCCCAGCCAGTCTTTTTTTTTCTTAGGCAGAATTTTGTAAAAAAAAAACTGCACCGCGCGGCCGGCCGAAGGCCTTTAGGCCCCTCGCCTCTTTTCTTCTCTGTTTCGTATATTTTCGTCTATGTTTAGTCCCACATTGCCTAGACTTTGACCCCTAAGCCTCCTTTCCATCAATAAATATAGACCCATAGAGCCTCCAAAAACCATCCGATTCGGGTTAAATCAATATTTTGGTTTGACTAGATTCATTTAAGAAAAATATATTTCTCCTCACCGGCGCGACTTTTGAAAATTGTCTCCTCTCTCCAAAGTTATCTTTTCTCTGCCTTATAAAGGTATCTTTCTTTGTTTTTTTCTTCTTATACCTCCGTAGTTTATTATTTTTAGACTAATATGATAAAATGATTAGATTATCAATTAGTCTACGTATTTATACATTAGACCCTAGTCCGTAGCTATTTTTTCTTCCGTAAAACAGCTTGGCCCTGATTTTTCAAATAGCAATAACTTTTTATTCGTTTGTCCAAATCCAACGAAACCAATGCCCACTTTTTCGTTATGATCCCCTCTATCCAGTAATCCAACCCAATCATGTTTTTGAAATTTTCAAATTTTGAAATTTGTTTAGATTCATATTCAAACTTCTTTTGATCATAACTTGAGTTCCGTAGCTCCGTTTGAGTTGATTCTTTTTGCAAATCGAAGCTCTTGACCTAAACATTCTAATAAGGCCAAATTCACATAATTTTGGTACTGTTAGAAATTGTTTTATGTTGCAAGAGTTATTTGCTTGGTTTTGACGTTTTCCGAATTGTTTTCTTTGTTCTCTCCAATCTTTGAGTGATTGCTTATGTGTGGTTACTATTGCTTGCTTACGATAGATTGACCGGAGTGAGACGAGTAGATCTATCAAGATTTTTGAGTGCAAATCATCTTCAGCAACATTGCAGGCAAGTTCACTCTTTGATCATATCCCCTTTCATACCCAGTTTTTATGCATTAGCTTCACCCTCAAACATTGCATGAGTAGGATTGATAACATGTGGGTATTGGGAAGTAGTTGATGAGGTAGGAACCTATTGCCCTGCATTCAAACCTTGGGAGTTACTTTTACGTTATGCTTACATGGCCATGCTATGCTCGTAGACGTGGATTGGGTTTGAGAGAATTTCATGATAGATGTGAGAGATTATTGTTAACTAAGGTTTAACTTAAGGTGGCTACTTTAATACACATCTGGGTGGATTGGTTGGGGCACCCTGGGGATATACCAGTGGACTTGCCCGAACACCTGGGGATATACCAGTGTTGTCCTAGGAGATCCCGGGGTTACCGTGTGATCATCCTATGGTTCGCCACCCAGGCTCAAAGGGATCATGAGATTTTTCATACTAGAAACTTCCGTGTGCAGCCACAAGCCATTATGGGCTCTGGCATAGTTGATTAAGTCGTGTGAACTCTTACAGAGTAGACTAGCAGATGTAGGGGAAAGTAGGTGTACCGGTCTATCCAACATAAGGTGCTAGCGCTTCTGAAAGGCTGTGTCTCGGTCATCCATTTCTCAAACACCATGTAGTGCGAGAAATCCAACGGAGGCGATCGAGTCTTGTGGGGAAAAGTGCACAAACCTCTGTAGAGTGTACAAACTAATCATGATTAGCCGTGTCCCCGGTTATGGACATCTTGAGTACCTAGTTCTTGGATTATCATGTTGATCTCATCATGTTACTTTAAATGAATATTGTTGGGTTTAATGATGTTACTTAATTGGGATTGAGAATGCTGTCAACCATTCTCAATGTTCAACAACCACCATGATAGTTAATTAAAATGTATTCCTTTGCAGTAGGGAAAAATTGGCTTTTCGCAAAAACATTATAACCATAGAGCTTTTCCACCAGCCATATATGCATATAGTGATAGCCATTGTTCATCATTTTCTCTATGGTGTGAATTTGCCAGTACATTCAATGTACTGACCCTTTGTGGCTGCAACGTCTCATGTTGCAGGATTATCTTACAACGAGTAAGTGATACGTTAGGGTTATGATTTCTACACTCAACTTTGCCGTTGGTGTTGATGGGAATCCACAACCTTGTTACTTCCGCTATTTTGGATTTGAGGTAATAGTATTTGCGTTACTTATACATGTGATTTACCTCTGTTATAAATCCTCGAGTACTGTGTGTGTCAGCATACCGATCCAGAGATGACACTTAAGCACAGAGACTTGACCCATTCGGGTCGGGTCGCTACAAGATGGTATCAGAGCCAGGTTGACTATAGGACGTGACCCTAGAAACTGGCAAGCCCATAGCAAAGATTTTCTCTACAACTTTCCCTTTCAAAAAGATATTTTACCTCTCTTCTCTTCTGACCTTATTCAAAAATTCTCTTTAGTGAGACCATACACTTTCCCCTTTTGACCACTCGAAGATTCCACTGATGAGACCACTCCAAGAAGTACAAGATATTGGACAACTAAGACCACTTCGGAATGAAGAGTATTTTCCGTGCATCTGAATAATGGAAACTACAATGGTTGAAGGCCGAAGACAAGTAGAATTTGAAGGCTCTAAAGAATTCCCAGATTTATATGACCTAGGAAGGCTACCCTTATGGAACTTGGCAGACTATAGAAGTTGTCAATACCCGAGATCAAGGTGTATTGGAGAAAGACCAAAACATGGAGAGTTGAGAACTCAAAGAAAACCCTAAGGCAGGAGATATCAACTGGCAAGATAGCTCATGGCAATGACAAGGGCAGAAACACGGTTATCCGTGATGTCATCACCATTGATACTGTGGTCACCGAGCTGAGCTAAGCATGCATTCCTTCGGAAGGATTGGATGGTAGAAGGCTGATGGAGCATCTATCAGCAAAGGATGCAGTTTTAAACTTAGTTGGTGTATCACCAAGATCTGGAGTAGTACATCAAGAAGTTTAAGGTGGAGCTCCATGAAGCTGTATTAGACAAGGAAGTATTTCATGAAGAACTCAGGAACCAAAAGCTGAAAGTAGCCAAGCTGGAGGAGCTACAACCTCGAGATACCGGAGATTTGTCAAGAACTGAAGGACAGTAGGACCATGGTTCATGCGAAGGATGTTGAAACCAGAAGTTTGGAATGCAACTCCAGAATATTAAAGGACGTCACGAGAGACTTCGTGTCATAAGAGTTGATCTGGCAAAAGAACTTGAGAAGGACAAGCATGATCGGAAGAAGCCATTGGAGGCTTGAACAAGGCTTGAAGAGTTTGGAGACGTTGAAGATTTATTGACCTTTAGAAGACCAAACCCCTGTTATATACCTATGTTAGATGCGATGTTTGTGAGCTGTCATTTGTTTGATGTTTTCCCGACGGCCACAAATAAAATCTGTCTTTTCAAAAACTTTTGTTTGTATTGTGTGCATCCCTCTCTATATCTCTTATCTCACCCCAAACCCATGGACCCAATAGAGGACGAATGGAGATGAACTCATGTTTTCCTGGACCGATAAGTCAATTGGAGACGGACCGATGGATTCAGAACATGGAGGATCACATGGAGAATAACCCTATAGTTGGACATGATATGACCCAGCATGCTCTTCTGTGTTTTGAAAGAGGTGCTGCTACTTGGTGGAGGATGTACCAAACCATCAATGGATGGCAAGGAGTAACCACTTGGAAAGAATTTAAGTTAACTTTGCCAAAGTCTCGGTTTGTGTCCTAGAAGTTGAAACCTTATGGAAAGGATATAAAGAAACCTTGTGCATGCAAGCTTTGTGGAGAAATAGGACACACCCATAAAGAACACAAGGATGAATGCCCTAATTGTGAAGGAAGTCACCCAATTGAAGAATGCCCAGTTAGGCAGATTACTTGTTTCTTGTGTGAAGGGACTACCCACTACCCTGCTCAGTGTCACATTTACCCCATGGTACAAAGAACCATCCAGCAGAAGAAAGAAGCAACGAGAGGAGACCTTATGGAAAGTTTAGAAGAACCTGTGATGAAGGAAGATGTGGAGGACACACCCAAAGAAGAGCCAATTAAACCCTGCACCAAGTCATGCTATTCATGTGGAGAAGAAGGACACATCTCCCAGAATTGTTTGAATGGGGATTTAGTAGAATTCCCGATAGAGGAAGTAGAGTATGACCCACTGGAAATAGAAGCTCTGATGGGAATGGAAAAGTCCAGAAAGAGAAGTAGATTGGATTCCAGGAAGGATCTGAGTCATGTCACCTGTTATAAGTGCAAGGAGTCAGGGCACTACCTCAGCAATTGCCCAAAAAGGAAGCCAAGGACCCAAGTAGGCTACGTAATCACAAGGAAACCTCGAAACCTGTCAGAAGTAATATGTTTCCGTTGTAATGAAGCAGGGCACTTTCCCAGAGATTGTCCGACGGAGAAGGAGACTTGTGATAAATAGTTGAGTTTGTAACAGAAGAAATATAGTAGTAGTAGTAGTAGTAGTGGGAACATTATTCTTTTATATTGAGGTGTTGAGTTGAGACATGTAATGGAAAATTCGAGAGATTGTAATCACTTGAGAATGAATAAAGTTAGCATCGTTGGTACTGATATGGATTTTATGAGTTGTTACTCTATGAAGAAGGATTTTGACCATTCTGAGGATATGAGAAATATGGTCTATGGAAGATTCGTGCATTTTAAGGGTGGTAGTACCCTGTAAGAACCGTTGATCCCTGTAAAAGATAAGGATACTCCACTGAGTGTCGGACAAAAATGAATACGAGTTTTGTCTTGATATGTGTGATGCCCCAAGAGTATGTGGGATGAAGTTGGAGACCGTCAGTTGTTTGGACCAAATGTGATCAAGGAGTCAGAAGAGAATGTTAAGTTGATTCGAGATAGACTGAAGGTAGCTCAGTCCAGGCAGAAGAGTTATGTAGACTCAAAAACTCAAGGAGGTAGTCTATGAAATTGGAGACAGAGCATGTCTTCGTGTGACCCCTCTGCGAGGAATTAAACAATTTGGAGTTAAGGGACAGTTAGCCCCGAGATTTGTAGGACCATACCGAGTTTTGGAGCATATGAGAGAAGTGGCCTACAAGTTTGAGTTACCCGAAGGACTGTCAGGAGTTCATGATGTGTTTCACGTTTCCCAGTTGAAGAAGTGCCATGCAGAGATGGCCAATATTCCCCTGTAAGGACGCTTGACCGCGGAAAGGATAATGATGTTCCACGAAGTGGAATATGGACTTCATAAGTATAAGTTTTTATCTCGGTATGAGGGATATCCCACGAGGATGAAGAGATGAATTACTATTGGATATAAAGGAGGTATGATGTCAGAAATATGGATCAATGGAAACTCCATGATGAGTCCGAGTAATCATGTCCTAGTTTGGTGCCAATAGAAGGAAGGAAGATAGTACAATTGGATAGATTTAAGAATACTAGGAAGTTGGATGTTGGAATAACGATAAGTTGCCCAGAGGATAAGTTCAAGGTTTACAAGTGATGAGATGGGCCATAACCCACAGGCCCCAGGACCTGCCAAGAAGCAAGCACATTCTTGCTGAAGGAAGAACCCTGGAAGAGGATATACCTTTGTCGACAGACAATCTTATAGGAGTAACGCAAAACCTGAGAGTTGTGAAGGAACGATAGATGTTTGTTTGGCTTGCAGAATCCATGGAATTTTCTGAACTTAGTTCATTGACAAGAGAAATTCTGCAATGCTTGTGAGGATGACCGAGTGTTAGAATGCGAGATTCGCTAAACTGTATACATGGTAATGATTTGGGTGCGGGATGGATTGATCACCATACCGACTTACTCTTATTATTCGCCTTGCTATATGGGATGGTAAATCTGAGTGACTTACCTATAATAGAGAGACGACGATCAAAACCTTGTTTAAGCCTTAGAATGGTATAAGTATTTTTCCCTTGTACATGGCAGCTTTGCCAACCGTAGGTTATACGGTGAGGATCAACCCAGACTCATTTCCTGCAGGAGAAGCCATAAATTGTTAACCACCATGAGATATCGATAGTTATTTAGAATTGGCGCCAGACCGTCAGCTAAGAAGACCCAGTCTCGGAATAACCTTACCTAGATGAAAGACAGAAGAATTGAGGAAAATGTTATGCCACTACCGGAAGAGCTCAGAGAAGGAATTTTCTCAAGGATCTGAGAAGACCGACACTGTTAAGAATAAGGATGGAGTATATGAGTTTTGATGGAACCGTAAACATGTTTCTAAGGGTGGTAGCACCCGAGACCCCCCTCAGACGATTGATGGATTTTGAGGAGACCCCAATCCCAACCTATTTCTTTCTAGCCTCTCCGAATCTCGAGGACGAGATAATTTTAAGGGTGGTAGGTTTGTAACATCCCAAAATTCTAAATTTTGGAATGTTATAATAAATAGATAGATTTGATTGATTGTTGGATTGATTGTCTGAAAGTGAGTGAATTCGAAACATTTGAAAGTTAAATGAGAGGGAATAAAAGGACTTTCCCAAACTTTCATATTTGCTTTCTGATCTCCATGAATTCAAATTCTTTTCAAATACAAAACCCTTGAGTGAAGATGATATGACTTCTTCCATTTAAAAAAAATTAAATGAAAGGGTATTTGAAAATAATTGAATTTCATTTGGAAATATTTCAATTCATAAACTTCATGCAGCTCAATGATTTTCATGAGAGAAGATAAAATGACTTCTTCAAATTATATGAAATATGAGTTGGGAGTTTCAAAGAATTAAATTCAAAATTCTTTTGAATTTATTTTCAATTTGGAGTTATTTGAGTTTTATTCAAATTATTTTTCTCCAAAAATAAAATATATGGAAATTAGGGTAACATGATTCCATACAACAGAAAATTGGAGAAAAATTTATTTGAAATCATTTTGGTATTTTTAAAATGTTTTTGTTGGATTCTATTAGACCAGCAGCACTCTTTGAATTATCTGAATTTGTGCGGATTTTATTTGGCAATATAAAAATGTTCATGTCGTAGAAAAAAAACTGAAAATTTTGATATATAATATGCCTATATAAAGTTTTATTTTATTTTCGTTTTTCAGTTTATCGCATTCTGTTAAAAAAAACTGCGCGCGCGCCTGAAACTAACTGTCGCCTACATGCACAGTCTAGTACTTCTGGCGCCCCATTGTTTTTTTTTCTCTTAAATAGGCTAGGCCCAGCCAGTCTTTTTTTTCTTAGGCAGAATTTTGTAAAAAAAACTGCACCGCACGGCCGGCCGAAGGCCTTTAGGCCCCTCGCCTCTTTTCTTCTCTGTTTCGTATATTTTCGTCTACGTTTAGTCCCACATTGCCTAGCCTTTGACCCCTAAGCCTCTTTTTCATCAATAAATATAGACCCATAGAGCCTCCAAAAACCATCCAATTCGGATTAAATCAATATTTTGGTTTGACTAGATTCATTTAAGAAAAATATATTTCTCTCTCCAGCGCGACTTTTGAAAATTGTCTCCTCTCTCCAAAGTTATCTTTTCTCTGCCTTATAAAGGTATCTTTCTTTGTTTTTTTTTTCTTCTTATACCTCCGTAGTTTATTATTTTTAGACTAATATGATAAAATAATTAGATTATCAATTAGTCTACGTATTTATACATTAGACCCTAGTCCGTAGCTATTTTTTCTTCCGTAAAACAGCTTGGCCCTGATTTTTCAAATAGCAATAACTTTTTATTCGTTTGTCCAAATCCAACGAAATCAATGCCCACTTTTTCGTTATGATCCCCTCTATCCAGTAATCTAACCCAAACATGTTTTTGAAATTTTCAAATTTCGAAATTTGTTTAGATTCATATTCAAACTTCTTTTGATCGTAACTTGAGTTCCGTAGCTCCGTTTGAGTTGATTCTTTTTGCAAATCGAAGCTCTTGACCTAAACATTCTAATAAGGCCAAATTCACATAATTTTGGTACTGTTAGAAATTGTTTTATGTTTCAAGAGTTATTTGCTTGGTTTTGACGTTTTCCGAATTGTTTTCTTTGTTCTCTCCAATCTTTGAGTGATTGCTTATGTGTGGTTACTATTGCTTGCTTATGATAGATTGACCGGAGTGAGACGAGTAGATCTATCAAGATTTTTGAGTGCGAATCATCTTCATCAACATTGTAGGCAAGTTCACTCTTTGATCATATCCCCTTTCATACCCAGTTTTTATGCATTAGCTTCACCCTCAAACATTGCATGAGTAGGATTGATAACATGTGGGTATTGGGAAGTAGTTGATGAGGTAGGAACCTATTGCCCTGCATTCAAACCTTGGGAGTTACTTTTACGTTATGCTTACATGGCCATGCTATGCTCGTAGACGTGGATTGGGTTTGAGAGAATTTCATGACAGATGTGAGAGATTATTGTTAACTAAGGTTTAACTTAAGGTGGCTACTTTAATACACATCTGGGTGGATTGGTTGGGGCACCCTGGGGATATACCAGTGGACTTGCCCGGACACCTGGGGATATACCAGTGTTGTCCTAGGAGATCCCGGGGTTACCGTGTGATCATCCTATGGTTCGCCACCCAGGCTCAAAGGGATCATGAGATTTTTCATACTAGAAACTTCTGTGTGCAGCCACAAGCCATTATGGGCTCTGGCATAGTTGATTAAGTCGTGCGAACTCTTACAGGGTAGACTAGCAGATGTAGGGGAAAGTAGGTGTACCGGTCTATCCAACGTAAGGTGCTAGCGCTTCTGAAAGGCTGTGTCTCGGTCATCCGTTTCTCAAACACCATGTAGTGCGAGGAATCCAACGGAGGCGATCGAGTCTTGTGGGGAAAAGTGCACAAACCTCTGCAGAGTGTACAAACTAATCATGATTAGCCGTGTCCCCGGTTATGGACATCTTGAGTATCTAGTTCTTGGATTATCATGTTGATCTCATCACGTTACTTTAAATGAATATTGTTGGGTTTAATGATGTCACTTAATTGGGATTGAGAATGCTGTCAACCATTCTCAATGTTCAACAACCACCATGATAGTTAATTAAAATGTATTCCTTTGCAGTAGGGAAAAATGGATTTTCGCAAAAACATTATAACCATAGAGCTTTTCCACCAGCCATATATGCATATAGTGATAGCCATTGTTCATCATTTTCTCTATGGTGTGAATTTGCCAGTACATTCAATGTACTGACCCTCTGTGGCTGCAACGTCTCATGTTGCAGGATTATCTTACGACGAGTAAGTGATACGTTAGGGTTACGATTTCTACACTCAACTTTGCCGTTGGTGTTGATGGGAATCCACAACCTTGTTACTTCCGCTATTTTGGATTTGAGGTAATAGTATTTGCGTTACTTATACATGTGATTTACCTCTGTTATAAATCCTCGAGTACTGTGTGTGTCAGCATATCGATCCAGGGATGACACTTAAGCACAGAGACTTGACCCATTCGGGTCGGGTCGCTACAAGATGGTATCAGAGCCAGGTTGACTATAGGACGTGACCCTAGAAACTGGCAAGCCCATAGCAAAATTTTCTCTACAACTTTCCCTTTCAAAAAGATATTTTACCTCTCTTCTCTTCTGAGCTTATTCAAAAATTCTCTTTAGTGAGACCATACACTTTCCCCTTTTGACCACTCGAAGATTCCACTGATGAGACCACTCCAAGAAGTACAAGATATTGGACAACTAAGACCACTTCGGAATGAAGAGTATTTTCCGTGCATCTGAATAATGGAAACTACAACGGTTGAAGGCCGAAGACAAGTAGAATTTGAAGGCTCTGAAGAATTCCCAGATTTATATGACCTAGGAAGGCTACCCTTATGGAACTTGGGAGACTATGGAAGTTGTCAATACCCGAGATCAAGGTGTATTGGAGAAAGACCAAAACATGGAGAGTAGAGAACTCAAAGAAAACCTTAAGGCAGGAGATATCAACTGGCAAGATAGCTCATGGCAATGACAAGGGCAGAAACACGGTTATCCGTGATGTCATCACCATTGATACTATGGTCACCGAGCTGAGCTAAGCATGCATTCCTTCAGAAGGATTGGATGGTAGAAGGCTGATGGAGCATCTATCAGCAAAGGATGCAGTTTTAAACTTAGCTGGTGTATCACCAAGATCTGGAGTAGTACATCAAGAAGTTTAAGGTGGAGCTCCATGAAGCCGTATTAGACAAGGAAATATTTCATGAAGAACTCAGGAACCAAAAGCTGAAAGTAGCCAAGCTGGAGGAGCTACAACCTCGAGATACCGGAGATTTGTCAGGAACTGAAGGACAGTAGGACCATGGTTCATGCGAAGGATGTTGAAACCAGAAGTTTGGAACGCAACTCCAGAATATTAAAGGACGTCACGAGAGACTTCGCGTCATAAGAGTTGATCTGGCAAAAGAACTTGAGAAGGACAAGCATGATCGGAAGAAGCCACTGGAGGCTTGAACAAGGCTTGAAGAGTTTGGAGACGTTGAAGATTTATTGACCTTTAGAAGACGAAACCCCTGTTATATACCTACGTTAGATGCGATGTTTGTGAGCTGTCATTTGTTTGATGTTTTCCCGACGGCCACAAATAAAATCTGTCTTTTCAAAACTTTTGTTTGTATTGTGTGCATCCCTCTCTATATCTCTTATCTCACCCCAAACCCATGGACCCAATAGAGGACGAATGGAGATGAACTCATGTTTTCCTGGACCGATAAGTCAATTGGAGACAGACCGATGGATTCAGAACATGGAGGATCACATGGAGAATAACCCTATAGTTGGACATGATATGACCCAGCATGCTCTTCTGTGTTTTGAAAGAGGTGCTGCTACTTGGTGGAGGATGTACCAAACCATCAATGGATGGCAAGGAGTAACCACTTGGAAAGAATTTAAGTTGACTTTGCCAAAGTCTCGGTTTGTGTCCTAGAAGTTAAAATCTTATGGAAAGGATATAAAGAAACCTTGTGCATGCAAGCTTTGTGGAGAAATAGGACACACCCATAAAGAACACAAGGATGAATGCCCTAATTGTGAAGGAAGTCACCCAATTGAAGAATGCCCAGTTAGGCAGATTACTTGTTTCTTGTGTGAAGGGACTACCCACTACCCTGCTCAGTGTCACATTTACCCCATGGTACAAAGAACCATCCAGCAGAAGAAAGAAGCAACGAGAGGAGACCTTATGGAAAGTTTAGAAGAACCTGTGATGAAGGAAGATGTGGAGGACACACCCAAAGAAGAGCCAATTAAACCCTGCACCAAGTCATGCTATTCATGTGGAGAAGAAGGACACATCTCCCAGAATTGTTTGAATGGGGATTTAGTAGAATTCCCGATAGAGGAAGTAGAGTATGACCCACTGGAAATAGAAGCTCTGATGGGAATGGAAAAGTCCAGAAAGAGAAGTAGATTGGATTCCAGGAAGGATCTGAGTCATGTCACCTGTTATAAGTGCAAGGAGTCAGGGCACTACCTCAGCAATTGCCCAAAAAGGAAGCCAAGGACCCAAGTAGGCTACGTAATCACAAGGAAACCTCGAAACCTGTCAGAAGTAATATGTTTCCGTTGTAATGAAGCAGGGCACTTTCCCAGAGATTGTCCGACGGAGAAGGAGACTTGTGATAAATAGTTGAGTTTGTAACAGAAGAAATATAGTAGTAGTAGTAGTAGTAGTAGTGGGAACATTATTCTTTTATATTGAGGTGTTGAGTTGAGACATGTAATGGAAAATTCGAGAGATTGTAATCACTTGAGAATGAATAAAGTTAGCATCGTTGGTACTGATATGGATTTTATGAGTTGTTACTCTATGAAGAAGGATTTTGACCATTCTGAGGATATGAGAAATATGGTCTATGGAAGATTCGTGCATTTTAAGGGTGGTAGTACCCTGTAAGAACCGTTGATCCCTGGAAAAGATAAGGATACTCCACTGAGTGTCGGACAAAAATGAATACGAGTTTTGTCTTGATATGTGTGATGCCCCAAGAGTATGTGGGATGAAGTTGGAGACCGTCAGTTGTTTGGACCAAATGTGATCAAGGAGTCAGAAGAGAATGTTAAGTTGATTCGAGATAGACTGAAGGTAGCTCAGTCCAGGCAGAAGAGTTATGTAGACTCAAAAACTCAAGGAGGTAGTCTATGAAATTGGAGACAGAGCATGTCTTCGTGTGACCCCTCTGCGAGGAATTAAACAATTTGGAGTTAAGGGACAGTTAGCCCCGAGATTTGTAGGACCATACCGAGTTTTGGAGCATATGAGAGAAGTGGCCTACAAGTTTGAGTTACCCGAAGGACTGTCAGGAGTTCATGATGTGTTTCACGTTTCCCAGTTGAAGAAGTGCCATGCAGAGATGGCCAATATTCCCCTGTAAGGATGCTTGACCGCGGAAAGGATAATGATGTTCCACGAAGTGGAATATGGACTTCATAAGTATAAGTTTTTATCTCGGTATGAGGGATATCCCACGAGGATGAAGAGATGAATTACTATTGGATATAAAGGAGGTATGATGTCAGAAATATGGATCAATGGAAACTCCATGATGAGTCCGAGTAATCATGTCCTAGTTTGGTGCCAATAGAAGGAAGGAAGATAGTACAATTGGATAGATTTAAGAATACTAGGAAGTTGGATGTTGGAATAACGATAAGTTGCCCAGAGGATAAGTTCAAGGTTTACAAGTGATGAGATGGGCCATAACCCACAGGCCCCAGGACCTGCCAAGAAGCAAGCACATTCTTGCTGAAGGAAGAACCCTGGAAGAGGATATACCTTTGTCGACAGACAATCTTATAGGAGTAACGCAAAACCTGAGAGTTGTGAAGGAACGATAGATGTTTGTTTGGCTTGCAGAATCCATGGAATTTTCCGAACTTAGTTCATTGACAAGAGAAATTCTGCAATGCTTGTGAGGATGACCGAGTGTTAGAATGCGAGATTCGCTAAACTGTATACATGGTAATGATTTGGGTGCGGGATGGATTGATCACCATACCGACTTACTCTTATTATTCGCCTTGCTATATGGGATGGTAAATCTGAGTGACTTACCTATAGTAGAGAGACGACGATCAAAACCTTGTTTAAGCCTTAGAATGGTATAAGTATTTTTCCCTTGTACATGGCAGCTTTGCCAACCGTAGGTTATACGGTGAGGATCAACCCAGACTCATTTCCTGCAGGAGAAGCCATAAATTGTTAACCACCATGAGATATCGATAGTTATTTAGAATTGGCGCCAGACCGTCAGCTAAGAAGACCCAGTCTCGGAATAACCTTACCTAGATGAAAGACAGAAGAATTGAGGAAAAGGTTATGCCACTACCAGAAGAGCTCAGAGAAGGAATTTTCTCAAGGATCTGAGAAGACCGACACTGTCAAGAATAAGGATGGAGTATATGAGTTTTGATGGAACCGTAAACATGTTTCTAAGGGTGGTAGCACCCGAGACCCCCCTCAGACGATTGATGGATTTTGAGGAGACCCCAATTCCAACCTATTTCTTTCTAGCCTCTCCGAATCTCGAGGACGACATTCATTTTAAGGGTGGTAGGTTTGTAACATCCCAAAATTCTAAATTTTGGAATGTTATAATAAATAGATAGATTTGATTAATTGTTTGATTGATTGTCTGAAAGTGAGTGAATTCGAAACATTTGAAAGTTAAATGAGAGGGAATAAAAGGACTTTCCCAAACTTTCATGCTTCCTGATCTCCATGAATTCAAATTCTTTTCAAATACAAAACCCTTGAGCGAAGATGATATGACTTCTTCCATTTAAAAAAATTAAATGAAAGGGTATTTGAAAATAATTGAATTTCATTTGGAAATATTTCAATTCATAAACTTCATGCACCTCAATGATTTTCATGAGAGAAGATAAAATGACTTCTTCAAATTATATGAAATATGAGTTGGGAGTTTCAAAGAATTAAATTCAAAGTTCTTTTGAATTTATTTTCAATTTGGAGTTATTTGAGTTTTATTCAAATTATTTTTCTCCAAAAATAAAATATATGGAAATTAGGGTAACATGATTCCCTACAACAGAAAATTGGAGAAAAATTCATTTGAAATCATTTTGGTATTTTTAAAATGTTTTTGTTGGATTCTATTAGACCAGCAGCACTCTTTGAATTATCTGAATTTGTGCGGATTTTATTTGGCAATATAAAAATGTTCATGTCGTAGAAAAAAAAACTGAAAATTTTGATATATAATATGCCTATATAAAGTTTTATTTTATTTTCGTTTTTCAGTTTATCGCATTCTGTTAAAAAAAAACTGCGCGCGCGCCTGAAACTAACTGTCGCCTACATGCACAGTATAGTACTTCTGGCGCCCCATTGTTTTTTTTTTCTCTTAAATAGGCTAGGCCCAGCCAGTCTTTTTTTTCTTAGGCAAAATTTTGTAAAAAAAAAAACTGCACCGCGCGGCCGGCCGAAGGCCTTTAGGCCCCTCGCCTCTTTTCTTCTCTGTTTTGTATATTTTCGTCTACGTTTAGTCCCACATTGCCTAGCCTTTGACCCCTAAGCCTCTTTTTCATCAATAAATATAGACCCATAGAGCCTCCAAAAACCATCCGATTCGGATTAAATCAATATTTTGGTTTGACTAGATTCATTTAAGAAAAATATATTTCTCTCTCCAGCGCGACTTTTGAAAATTGTCTCCTCTCTCCAAAGTTATCTTTTCTCTGCCTTATAAAGGTATCTTTCTTTGTTTTTTTCTTCTTATACCTCCGTAGTTTATTATTTTTAGACTAATATGATAAAATAATTAGATTATCAATTAGTCTACGTATTTATACATTAGACCCTAGCCCGTAGCTATTTTTTCTTCCGTAAAACAGCTTGGCCCTGATTTTTCAAATAGCAATAACTTTTTATTCGTTTGTCCAAATCCAACGAAACCAATGCCCACTTTTTCGTTATGATCCCCTCTATCCAGTAATCCAACCCAAACATGTTTTTGAAATTTTCAAATTTCGAAATTTGTTTAGATTCATATTCAAACTTCTTTTGATCATAACTTGAGTTCCGTAGCTCCGTTTGAGTTGATTCTTTTTGCAAATCGAAGCTCTTGACCTAAACATTCTAATAAGGCCAAATTCACATAATTTTGGTACTGTTAGAAATTGTTTTATGTTGCAAGAGTTATTTGCTTGGTTTTGACGTTTTCCGAATTGTTTTCTTTGTTCTCTCCAATCTTTGAGTGATTGCTTATGTGTGGTTACTATTGCTTGCTTACGATAGATTGACCGGAGTGAGACGAGTAGATCTATCAAGATTTTTGAGTGCGAATCATCTTCATCAACATTGCAGGCAAGTTCACTCTTTGATCATATCCCCTTTCATACCCAGTTTTTATGCATTAGCTTCACCCTCAAACATTGCATGAGTAGGATTGATAACATGTGGGTATTGGGAAGTAGTTGATGAGGTAGGAACCTATTGCCCTGCATTCAAACCTTGGTAGTTACTTTTACGTTATGCTTACATGGCCATGCTATGCTCGTAGACGTGGATTGGGTTTGAGAGAATTTCATGACAGATGTGAGAGATTATTGTTAACTAAGGTTTAACTTAAGGTGGCTACTTTAATACACATCTCGGTGGATTGGTTGGGGCACCCTGGGGATATACCAGTGGACTTGCCCGGACACCTGGGGATATACCAGTGTTGTCCTAGGAGATCCCGGGGTTACCGTGTGATCATCCTATGGTTCGCCACCCAGGCTCAAAGGGATCATGAGATTTTTCATACTAGAAACTTCCGTGTGCAGCCACAAGCCATTATGGGCTCTGGCATAGTTGATTAAGTCATGCGAACTCTTACAGGGTAGACTAGCAGATGTAGGGGAAAGTAGGTGTACCGGTCTATCCAACGTAAGGTGCTAGCGCTTCTGAAAGGCTGTGTCTCGGTCATCCGTTTCTCAAACACCATGTAGTGCGAGAAATCCAACGGAGGCGATCGAGTCTTGTGGGGAAAAGTGCACAAACCTCTGCAGAGTGTACAAACTAATCATGATTAGCCATGTCCTCGGTTATGGACATCTTGAGTATCTAGTTCTTGGATTATCATGTTGATCTCATCACGTTACTTTAAATGAATATTGTTGGGTTTAATGATGTCACTTAATTGGGATTGAGAATGCTGTCAACCATTCTCAATGTTCAACAACCACCATGATAGTTAATTAAAATGTATTCCTTTGCAGTAGGGAAAAATTGGCTTTTCGCAAAAACATTATAACCATAGAGCTTTTCCACCAGCCATATATGCATATAGTGATAGCCATTGTTCATCATTTTCTCTATGGTGTGAATTTGCCAGTACATTCAATGTACTGACCCTCTGTGGCTGCAACGTCTCATGTTGCAGGATTATCTTACGACGAGTAAGTGATACGTTAGGGTTACGATTTCTACACTCAACTTTGCCGTTGGTGTTGATGGGAATCCACAACCTTGTTACTTCCGCTATTTTGGATTTGAGGTAATAGTATTTGCGTTACTTATACATGTGATTTACCTCTGTTATAAATCCTCGAGTACTGTGTGTGTCAGCATACCGATCCAGGGATGACACTTAAGCACAGAGACTTGACCCATTCGGGTCGGGTCGCTACAATCATTTTTCATACATGTTATGCTAGATCATTGCACATCCTAGTACATTGCCAGAGGCATTCATATAGAGTCATACTTTGTCATGGGTATGGAGTTGTAATGTTTATTTCTTTGAGTTATAAATAAATAGAAGTGTGATGATCATCATTATTCATTTTTAGAGCAGTGCCCCGGTGAGGAAAGGATGATGGAGACTATGATTCCCCCACAAGTCGGGATGAGACTCTGGATAGTGAGAGAGAAAATATAGAAATAAAAAATGAAAAAATGAAAGAAAAAAGAAAAAAATAAACGAAGAGAGAAGGGGCATTGTTAGTATCCTTTACCACACTTGTGCTTCAAAGTAGCACCATGTTTTTCATATGGAGAGTCTCCTATGTTGTCACTTTCATATACTAGTGGGAATTTTTCATTATAGGATTAGATGCACACCCACTTAGTTTTCATATTGAGCTTTCATACACTTATAGCTCTCAGTGCATTCGTTGCATGGCAATCCCTACTCCTCACATTGATATCAATTGATGGGCATCTCCATAGCCCGTTGGTTAGCCGCATCGATGTGAGACTTTCTTACCTTTTTGTCTTCTTTATATTTACCCCTATCATTATACTCTATTCCACCCATAGTGCTATATACATGGCTTGCGCTCATGTATTGTGTGAGGGTTGAAAAAACTGAAGCGCGTTAAAAAGTATGAACCAATTTCTCGGCTTGTCATCGGGGTTGTGCATGATAAATACTTTGTGTTAAGAAGACAGAGCATGACAAGACTGTATGATTCTGTAGGGATAGCTTTCTTTAGCGTTGATATTTTGAAAGACATGATTGTCTGTTGGGATGCCTGATTATTGATGTCTTTATGTCAAATTATAGACTATTGCTTTGAATCACTTATGTCTCACTATTCATGCCATGACTAGACATATGATCAAGTTTATGCTAGGTAGCATACCACATCAAAAATTATCCTTTTTATCATTTACCTGCTCGAGGGCGCGCAGGAATTAAGCTTGCGGATGCTGATATGTCTCCGTCGTATCTATAATTTTTGATGTTTCATGCCAATATTATACCACGTTCACATACTTTTGGCAACTTTTTATATGATTTATTGGACTAAACTATTGATCCAGTGCCCAGTGCCAATTCTTGTTTTCTGCATGTTTTTTGTATCGCAGAGTGTCCATATCAAACGAAGTCCAAATGCAATAAAAATTTATGGAGAATTATTTTGGAATATATGTGATCTTTGGGAGTTGGAATCACCGCAAACGGAGGCCCACACAGACCACAAGACACCAGGGCGTGCCAGAGGCCCCTGGCGTGCGGTGCTGGGTTGTCCCCACCTTGAACGTCGGTTGGAGGTCTACTTCGGGCACAAGGAAGCTTATATCTGGAAAAATCGTGTTAAAATCTCAGCGCAATCGGAGTTACGGATCTCCCAGAATATAAGAAACAGTTTTCGGTCAGATCTGGGGAACGCAAAACAGAAGAGAACAGAGAGGGAGATCCAATCTCGGAGGGGCTCCCGCCCCTCTGCCGCCATAGGAGACCATGGACCGGAGGGGGAGACCTCCTCCCATCTAGGGGGAGGCCAAGGATGAAGAATAAGAAGTAGGGGGCTCTCTCCCCCTCATTTCCGGTGGGGCCGGAGTGCCACCGGGGGCAACGATTGGGACGGCGATCTACATCAACAATCTTG
>NC_057803.1:532938211-532949793 GCF_018294505.1 Triticum aestivum
CATGGTGCTCAACTCCATACATTACTTCCCAATGATCTATGGTTATCCTATGATGTCTGAGTAGATCTGTTTTGTCCTGTGGGTTAATCATGATCTTGGTTGGTATGATTGTATATTTTATTTATCGTGCTGTCCTACGGTGCCCTCCTTCTCGCGCAACCCTGAGGGGCCCTTGTTGTAGGGTGTTGCAATATGTTCATGGTTTGCTTACGGTCGGTTGCGAGAGTGACATAAACTTAAACCCGAGTAGGTGGGGTATGACATATGGGAGTAAAGAGGACTTAATACTTAATGTTATGGTTGGGTTTCACGACCTTAATGATCTTTAGTAGTTGTAGATGCTTGCTAGAGTTCCAATCATAAGTGCATATGATCCAAGTAGAGAAAGTATGTTAGCTCATGCCTCTCCCTCATATAAAATTGCAAGAATGATTACCGGTACTTGTTATCGATTACCTAGGGACAGATAAATTTCTTGTTCACAAAAGCTCTCTACTAAAACTAACTTAGTTGTGTCTTTATCTAAACAGCCCGTAGATTTTATTTACGTGTTCTTTATTATCCTGCAAACCTATCCTATCACACCTACAAAGTACTTCTAGTTTCATACTTGTTCTAGGTAAAGCGAACGTCAAGCGTGCGTAGAGTTGTATCGGTGGTCGATAGAACTTGAGGGAATATTTGTTCTACCTTTAGCTCCTTGTTGGGTTCAACACTCTTATTTATCGGAAAAAGGCTACAAACGATCCCCTATACTTTTGGGTTATCAGCAAGCATGGTGGAAATTTCAGCTTCGGGTATCTTTCTTTTATTTGTAACAATATCTTTCATATACTTAGCGTAAGGAGGCATTTTAAGCATATCAGTAAAACACATACACAAAAAGATAGGTCTATTCATTTCAGCAAAGCGCTCAAAATCCTCATCATCCTTTTTCTTGGATGCCTTAGGAGGAAAGGCATGGGTTTGTGAACCCATGGTTCTCTTTATTTACCATGTTTCCTAGCAACAAAGTATCTCTTATCATAATTTTGATTCTTTGATTGTGGGTTATCAAGATCAACAATAGGTTCAATCTATACATAATTATCATTACTAGGTTGAGCATCAACATGAACATCATTATTAACATTATCACTAGGTTCATGTTCATCACCAGATCGTGTCTCAGCATCAGAAATAGAAATATCATTATGATTCTCAGGTGTATCTGTAGCAGGTTCACTAGCATGCAAAGTCCTATTAGTTTTTTTCTTTTTAGTACGAGGACTAGGTGCATCAGTACTAGTTCTCTGTGAATCTTGCTCAACTCTCTTAGGATGGCCCTCAGGATACAAAGGTCCCTGGGTCATTTTACCACCTATAGTCATAACCCTAACAACATTATCATTACTCTTATTATTCAACTGATTGAGCAATTCATCCTGGGCCTTAAGTACTTGTTCTACATGAGTTGTAACCATGGAAGCATGTTTACTAATAAGCTTAAGATCATTAACAGTTCTACTCATATAATCACCCAAGTGATCAAGCATGTAAGTATTACGTTTCAATTGTCTACTAACATAAGCATTGAAATTCTCTTGTTTAACAATAAAATTATCAAACTCATCAAAGCATTGACTAGCAGACTTATTATGAGGAATATCACCTTCATCAAATATACAGAGGGAGTTTACCTCTACTACCTGTGTCGGGTTATCAAGACCATGTATTTCTTCAATGGGTGGTAGATTCTTAACATCTCCAACTTTAATACCTTTTTCTTTCATTGATTTCTTTACCTCTTGCATATCTTCAGGTCTGAGAAATAGAATACCCCTTTTCTTATGAGTTGGCTTCAGAGTTGGTTCAGGAAGTTTCCAATCATTTCCATTACTCAATATATTGTTCAATAGCAATTCAGCTTGCTCAACAGTTCTTTCCTTGAATACACTACCAGCACAACTATCCAGGTGGTCTCTGGAAGCATCGGTTAGTCCATTATAAAAGATATCAAGTATTTAATTTTTCTTGAGAGGATGATCAGGCAAAACATTAAGTAATTGGAGAAGCCTCCCCCAAGCTTGTGGGAGACTCTCTTCTTCAATTTGCACACAATTATATATTTCCCTTAAAGGAGCTTGTTTCTTATGAGCGGGGAAATATTTTGCAGAGAAGTGATAAATCATATCCTGGGGACTACGCACACAACCAGGAGCAAGAGAATTAAACCATATCTTAGCATCACCCTTTAATGAGAAAGGAAATAATTTAAGGACATAGTAATAACGATTTTTTTCATCATGAGCAAATAGGGTGGCTATATCATTCAATTGGTAAGATGTGCCACAACAGTTTCAGATTCATAATCATGAAAAGGATCAGATTCAACCAAAGTAATTAATGCAGGATCGACAGAGAATTCATAATCCTTATCAGTAACAAAGATAGGTGAAGTAGCAAAAGCGGGATCATATTTCATTCTAGCATTCAAGGACTTTTCTTTCAGTTTAGCTAACAATTTCTTAAGATCTTCCCTATCATTACAAGCAAAGAAGTCTCTAGCAGTTTCTTTATCCATAACATAACCCTCAGGCACAACAGGCAATTCATATCTAGGGGGAGAATCATAATCATCATCTTCAATATTATCATCATTTCAGTAATTTCATTCTCTTTAGCCCTAGCAAGTTGCTCATCAAGAGATTCACTTAGTGGCACAGTATTATCAAGCACAGAAGTAGTTTCATCATAAGTCTCATGTAAAGCAGAAGTGGCATCATCAATAGCATGCGACATATTGGAATCAATAGCAGGTGTAGGTGTCACAGGTTTACTCAAAACTGAAGGAGAATCAAGTGCGGAGCTAGATGGCAGTTCCTTACCTCCCCTCGTAGTTGAGGGGAAAATCTTAGTTCTTTGATCTTTCAAATTCCTCATAGTGATCAACAGATATTAATCCCAAGTGACTCAGAGAATAGATCTATGCTCCCCGGCAACGGCGCCAAAAAAAGGTCTTGATAACCCACAAGTATAGGGGATCGCAACAGTTTTCGAGGCTAGAGTATTCAACCCAAATTTATTGATTTGACACAAGGGAAGCCAAAGAATATTCTTGAGTATTAGCAGCTGAGTTGTCAATTCAACCACACTTGAAAGACTTAATATCTATAGCAAAGTATTTAGTAGCAAAGTAGTATGGAAGTAACGGTAACGGTGGCAACAGTAACAATAATAGTTTCGTAGCAATTGTAACAGTAACAGCGGAGAAGTAACAAAGCAAAGATCAATATGTGAAAAGTTCGTAGGCAATGGATCAATGATGGATAATTATGTCGGATGGCATTCATCATGCAACGGTTATGACATAGGGTGACACAGAACTAGCTCCAGTTCATCAATATAATGTAGGCATGTATTCCGAATATAGTCATACGTGCTTATGGAAAAGAACTTGCATCGCATCTTTTCTTCTGCCCTCCCGTGGAAGTGGGGTCCTATTCTTTACCTATATAATAATAAAGTGAATTGGGTTTCTTTCGTCCGTCATGGCATTTTTTAGAAAAGTCCTTCTATTTCAGAGAATTCAACCTGCAGTCCTGTTTTAAGTTAAAACGAATCGTTATTTTCGTATTTTACACAAAAGTCTCTGTCTTTTCTTGAAATCAACCCGCCGTCCAGATTTAAGTCACACCTGAACCGTTATTTTACATTTTTCGAAACCCCCCTGATGTTTTAGGTAATTCATCCACGGGTCATATTTACGTCAAACAAATGCTTTTTAAAATCATCCATATCTTTTAAACCATAACTCCGATTTGAACATGTTATATATGAAATTTGATTAGAAAATATATAGAATATGAATATGAGATTATTTTTACCTGTTAAGTATTTTTAAATATTATTTTGGAATATATTTGAGTCGAACCAAATGATTTTCTAAATTATATGTATCTTTTAAACCGTCACTTCGATTTTAGCATATTATATATGAAATTTTATTAGAAAAATGTGTGGAACCTAAAAATGATGTTAATTTTACCTGTTAAATATTTTTAAAATATTGTTATGGAAGCAAAATTATAATTTATAGCGTAAGATCCGTTTTTTCATACCGGCGGCGATCCAGATTGCAAATAAACACCCCACTATAACCATATAGGGAAAAGAAAATATCAATAACTACACATGCATACCTCTGAAAAATGTCGCAGGGGAAAACAACAGATTTCTCATCGCGAGAGTGAGAGAAAGCGAGCGAGCAAGAGAGAGAGAGAGAGAGAGAGAGAGAGAGAGAGAGAGAGAGAGAGAGAGAGAGAGAGAGAGAGAGAGAGAGAGAGAGGGAGGGAGGACACAGGGAGAGAGAGACACCTTAGGATTAACCATATGCAACACATGTTTTTTGTTGTTTTGTGTGAACACCGAGGCCATCGTCGGCGAGGGTGAGAAGGAGGATAAGCGGCAACACAAGTATGATGCCTCGCAAAAATAAAGGAGATGGACCTATTGTGGTCTTGAGTGATGGTTGTTGAGTTTAGAGCGTGTGTTGTGTTTTCTCTCCTATTGCAACGCACGGGCTCTTTTGCTAGTGGAAACTAAGGGATATTAAGGCCTCCTTTTAATAGAGTACCAGAACAAAGCATTAGCACTTAGTGAATACATGAACTCCTCAAACTACGGTCATCATCGGGAGTGGTCCTGACTATTGTCACTTCGGGGTTGCCGGATCATAACACATAGTAGGTGACTATAACTTGCAAGATAGGATCAAGAACACAAATAAATTCATGAAAACATAATAGGTTCAGATCTGAAATCATGGCACTCGGGCCCTAGTGATAAGCATTAAACATAGCAAAGTCATAGCAACTTCAATCTTAGAACATAGTGGATATTAGGGATCAAACCCTAAAAAACTAACTCGATTACATGGTAAATCTCATCCAACCCATCACGGTCCAGCAAGCCTACGATGGAATTACTCATGCATGGCGGTGAGCATCATGAAATTGGTGATGGAGGATGGTTGATGATGACGATGGTGACGGATTCCCCTCGCTGGAGCCTCGAACAGACTCCAGGTTTGCCCTCCCGAGGAAGAACAGGGCTTGGCGGTAGCTCTATATCGTAAAACATGATGAATCCTTCTCTCTGATTTTTTCTCCCCGAACGTGAATATATGGAGTTGGAATTGAGATCGGTGGAGGTCCACGGGGCCCACAAGGTCGAAGGGCGCACCCCGGGGGGGGGGGTGGGCGCGCCCCCCACCCTTGTGGCTAGGGTGTGGGCCCCTGCTGCTGATTCTTTCGCCAATATTTTTTATTAATTCCAAAAGTTAACTCCGTTGATTTTCAGGTCATTCTGAGAACTTTTATTTCTGCACAAAAATAACATCATGGCAATTCTGCTGAAAATAGCGTCAGTCCGGGTTAGTTCCATTCAAATCATACAAGTTAGAGTCCAACACAAGGGCAAAAGTGTTTAGGAAAGTAGATACGATGGAGACATATCACTTTCCAAGTTTATTTCTTCTCATTCGAGTCATAGGAAAAACCGTACTATTAAAGGGGATCTAGGTGATACATATATATCATATTTCCAATGTGATGCTCAAACCTATACACACTCTTTCTGCTTTGAGTGAAGCCTTTGGAAACCTCCGGTACAGCTGACGAATTTGCTAGCGGCAGTGACACAGTTCATCTGGTCACTGAGGAATTAGGTCAGATTGAGGAGTTAGGATTTCGCCAGTGCGATCTGCCTATCCTGAGGAAATTGAGGGCCCCAACGAAATTGAGAGTCCAATTTTCCGACCGTTACTGCGCCGCGTGCCAGCTATCGAGTGGACCCTTAGCCTGACAACGGTCATGTCCGAAGGGGCATTTATGACATTTCATGTTGGGATGCCCCTAGCTATAAATAGCCGCCGCCTACAACCACTTGTTGGTTGGCTGCCCTAGAGAGAACTTGACACTTTTCATTTGAGAGCAAACCTTCCTCTAATGACTTTGAGATAAACCTAAGTGAGAAAAAACCCAACATACAGCCAAAGTGATTGAGCATCACTTAAGAGTTTGATCTGTGTGATCCGACGCCTATTACCTTTGAAGATTGTCATCCTTCCAGACGGTTAGGCATCATGTTCTGAGCACCCAAGAGTAATTGTGGCGTGCCTGTGAACAAGTCTGTGAAGGTTTTGGAGGTCTACTTTGAAGGCTACGGGGCTCTCATTCCCATCTACTCCCTGGACCTACACTCTCAATAGCAACTTATCTACCTCATTGTAATCCCTCGCAAGGGGTACATCTACCATGAATAACAATACAAAGCAGGACTTAGGGTATTACTCCTTACCAGAGGCCCGAACCTTGGTAAAACCCCCCATGTGACATCTGATCTGGTACTTCCGACCACGTTAACAACCCTACCGATGGTACTGACCGTATTACGCAACGTCAAGGGTTAAAAACTTGGCGAGGGGAGCCGAACACCATTGGCATATGCATTCGTGAGGGTTATTAGCCTTGTCTTTATAGAACTTGTTAAAGTACCAATCCAAAATTACCTTTGTTCTAATGTTACAAATATGCTAACGGCCGCATGTACGCCTTTTTAGTACGCCCGTAGGCATACTCTACCTGCATTTATAAGAGTTAGAAAGTAATACAGACGTATGATTTGGTACACGTACAAATACAAAGACACAAGGAGGATACAAGTCATATATATAGCTGGCTCTGCCATACTTCGCAGAAGACCCCATACAAAGGAAATTTGCATAGACGTCCTTAGTCTCCTCTGTCGGCGTCCTGCGAATGGGGGTACCCAGACTTGCTTGCCTGCGACCCACGGCGTGGCTCTATCAACGGCCTGGTACAACCCAAATTCAACAACATCAACTCAAGACATCGTGAGGCGGACGACGCCAAGACCTCCACGAAGGGCGCCCTCCCCAGGCTGGCTCCCGAGGAGCAAAGATATCAATGCTAGGCGCACCTCGCGAGGTTCACATGACGTGAGCCATGACGACCAAGGCCAAGCGGGCGCCAACGAGCGCAGTGTACCAGTTTTCTCTTTGGTGCTAAGGAGGCAAGCGCAAGCGCGGGGTCCCGAGGAATCAAGAAAAGGTTTCCATGTCAATGCAACAAGACCACGACCGCCAGGACGATAGGACGGAGGTCATCATAGAGCCCACTTCAGTGTCACCACCAGAGGCTTTTGCATGCGAAGACTACTTTTGTCAGGATAACTTGTACGAGTTTTCTCCCTTAGAATTTGTCTGTTGTGGGATCCCTTCCTGCCTACATTTGGGAAGAGGACCGATGCCACTATAAATAGGACTTAGCCACCACCATAGAGGGGACGGATCTATTCCACCCTGACCAGCTCACCAGCTCATCGAGCACAAGAACACCTCACCTCCGAAGGCTATTCCACCACCGTACTAGTTCATCCTCAGCCCCCCGAGGCAATCCACCACAAAGGTGGAGTAGGGTATTACACCTCAAGGTGGCCCGAACCAGGATAAACTGATGTGTCTCTTGTCCCTTGGGTTCGTTGAGCAGGCGGACTAGGGAAGATGAGTTCTTCGCACGCACCCTAGAGTTCGAACCTCTCTAGGGTCTGCGGAACCCTGAATCCGACATTTGACGTGCCAGGTAGGGGTGGTCGGAGCCTCTCTTCTGTCGGTCGACCCGCCGTCACTCCACTGCTTCCATGGCTGACGCCCATCGAGCCCGTGCTGAGCGTCGGGCCGCCATCGTCGCTCGCGTCACCCAGACGGCGCCTGTCGGTGGGCCTCCCCGTCATTCTCCACCGCCTGCCACCAACGCCGCCACCGGCCTGGCAGGGCACGAGCAGCAAGCTTCGTCCCTACACCCCTTCGTGTAGCCTGATGGGCGCACGGCCACTCCATCGCTGACTCCGGCTGGTTCGTCATCTCACGCTCGTCCTGGGCCGACGGACGCGCAGGTTGCGCTGCTCATGGCGCGTGAACTCATGCTCTATCGCCTCGTCGATGACTTCTATGAAGACTGGCTGGACCGCATCACCAAGCTTGTCAGTGCCGCTGGGGGCTCTCCTGCATCGTCTCTCTCGCTGCCTCGCCCACCGCCCGCCGCGGGCGACGTGGCCCATGGAGCACTTCTGCCACCTCCCCGTCAAGACGTCGCCCTCGGACCAAGGCGCGTGGCCCCGCGACGTGACCCGCCGTGCAGGGAACCCGCGCGTGAAGAAGAAAGTTGCCAGGAGGTCCAGTGACCGCAAGAAGATGCGCGTGCACTCCCAGGACCACCACGTCAAGACCGCGCGCCACTTGTGGTGGTGGCGCGTGAGTGCCAAGATCAGGTTCCACCTCCATGACGGGCTCCCGTGACCATCGCGGGCTGCCGAGCCTTCACTCCCGAGCTATGCAGCATCGTTTGGCCAGGGAAGTTCAAGCCTGACCTGCCTCCACGCTAAGACGGCACCCCCGACCCTGCTGAGTTCTTGCAGCTCTACGAGCTGAGCATCGAGGCGGCCAACGGCGACGAGAAGGTCATGGTGAACTGGTTCCCCATGGCCCTCAAGGATGGCGCGCGCTCGTGGCTCTTGAACCTGCCTGCGGGATCGATCTCCTGTTGGGGCGAGATGCGTGAGCGTTTCGTCTCCAACTTCCATGGCACTCGCGACCGCCCGCCTACCGCAGGTTGATACGTCTCAAACGTATCTATAATTTTTGATTGTTCCATGCTATTATATTATCTGTTTTGGATGTTTAATGGGCCTTAATATGCACTTTTATATTATTTTTGGGACTAACCTATTAACCGAAGGCCCAGTGCCAGTTGTTGTTTTTTTGCCTATTTCAGTGTTTCGCAGAAAAGGAATATCAAACGGAATCCAAATGGAATGAAACCTTCGTGAGGATATTTTTTGGAACAAACGCAATCCAGGAGACTTCGAGTGGAGGTCAAGGAAGCAACGAGGCGGCCACGAGGTAGGGCGGCGTGCCCAGGGGGCAGGCGCGCCCCCACCCTCGTGGTCCCCTCGTAGCTCCACCGACCTACTTACTTCGCCTATATATACTCTTATACCCTGAAAACATCCAGGGGAGCCACGAAACCACTTTTCCACCACTGCAACCTTCTGTACCCGTGAGATCCCATCTGGGGACCTTCTCCGATGATCTGCCGGAGGGGGATTCGATCACAGAGGGCTTCTACATCAACACCCTAGCCTCTCCGATGATGTGTGAGTAGTTTACCGCAGACCTTCGGGTCCATAGTTATTAGCTAGGTGGTTTCTTCTCTCTCTTTGGTTCTCAATACAAAGTTCTCCCTGATGTTCTTGGAGATCTATTCGATGTAATTCTTTTTGCGGTGTGTTTGCCGAGATCTGATGAATTGTGGGTTTATGATCAAGATTATCTATGAACAATATTTGATTCTTCTCTGAATTCTTATATGCATGATTTGATATCTTTGCAAGTCTCTTCGAATTATCAGTTTGGTTTGGTCTAATAGATTGATCTTTCTTGCAATGGGAGAAGTGCTTAGCTTTGGGTTCAATCTTGCGGTTTCCTTTCCCAGTGAAAGTAGGGGCAGCAAGGCACGTATTGTATTGTTGCCATCGAGGATAAAAAGATGGGGTTCATATCATATTGCTTGAGTTTATCCCTCTACATCATGTCATCTTGCCTAATGCGTTACTCTGTTCTTATGAACTTAATACTCTAGATGCATGCTGGATAGCGGTCGATGTGTGGAGTAATAGTAATAGATGCAGAATCGTTTCGGTCTACTTGACACGGATGTGATGCCTATGTTCATGATCATGCCTAGATATCATCATAACTATACGCTTTTCTATCAATTGCTCGGCGGTAATTTGTTCACCCACCGTAATATATGCTACCTTGAGAGGAGCCACTACTGAAACCTATGGCCCCCGGGTCTACTTTACATCATATAAGTTTCCAATCTACAATTCTAGTGTGACGCCCCCGATTCAATCATACACTAATCATGCACGCAAATGTGTACGATCAAGATCAGGGACTCACGGGAAGATATCACAACACAACTCTACAAATAAAATAAGTCATACAAGCATCATAATACAAGCCAGGGGCCTCGAGGGCTCGAATACAAGTGCTCGATCATAGACGAGTCAGCGGAAGCAACAATATCTGAGTACAGACATAAGTTAAACAAGTTTGCCTTAAGAAGGCTAGCACAAAATGGAATACAAATCGAAAGAGGCGCAGGCCTCCTGCCTGGGATCCTCCTAAACTACTCCTGGTCGTCGTCAGCGGGCTGCACGTAGTAGTAGGCACCTCCAGCGTAGTAGGAGTCGTCGTCGAAGGTGGCGTCTGGCTCCTGGACTCCAGCATCTGGTTGCGACAACCAGAAAGAAAGGAAAGGGGAAAAAAGGGGGGGAAGCAACCGTGAGTACTCATCCAAAGTACTCGCAAGCAAGGAACTACACTACATATGCATGGGTATATGTGTAAGGAGGCCATATCAGTGGACTGAACTGCAGAATGCTAGAATAAGAGGGGGATAGCTAATCCTGTCGAAGACTACGCTTCTGGCAGCCTCCGTCTTGCAGCATGTAGGAGAGAGTAGATTGAAGTCCTCCAAGTAGCATCTCGAAGAGCATCGCATAGCATAATCCTACCCGGCGATCCTCCCCTCATCGCCCTATGGAAAAGTGATCACCGGGTTGTCTGTGGAACTTGGAAGGGTGTGTTTTATTAAGTATCCGGTTCTAGTTGTCATAAGGTCAAGGTACAACTCCAAGTCGTCCTGTTACCGAAGATCACGGCTATTCGAATAGATTAACTTCCCTGCAGGGGTGCACCACATAACCCAACACGCTCGATCCCATTTGGCCGGACACACTTTCCTGGTTCATGCCCGGCCTCGGAAGATCAACACGTCGCAGCCCCACCTAGGCAAAACAGAGAGGCCAGCACGCCGGTCTAAACCTAAGCACACAGGGGTCTGGGCCCATCGCCCATAGCACACCTGCACGTTGCGAGGGCGGCCAGAAGTAGACCTAGCCTAGCAGGCGTTCCAGTCCAATCCGGCGCGCGCCGCTCCGTCGCTGACGTCTGAAGTGCTTCGGCTGATACCACGACGTCGGGATACCCATAACTACTCCAACGTAGATGGTTAGTGCGTATAGGCTCGTAGCCAACTCAGATCAAATACCAAGATCTCGTTAAGCATGTTAAATATCCGCGAACGCCGAACAGGGCCAGGCCCACCTCTCTCCTAGGCGGTCTCAACCTGCCCTGTCGCTCCGCCACAAAGATCCACTCGCGGGTGCTCCACCAGCCGACCCATCTTTGGTCACCACATGTATCATGTATAACGTATATAGTATATACCCGTGATCACCTCCCGAGTGATCACGGCCCGATAGTATAGCACAGCAGACGGACAAGAATGTAAGGCCACAGATGGAAATACTAGCATCCTATACTAAGCATGTAGGATTGCAGGTAACGGTAACAACAGTAGTAGCAAGGACAGGCTATGCATCAGGATAGGTATAACGGAAAGTAGTAACATGCTACACTACTCTAATGCAAGCAGTATAGAGTAGAATAG
>NC_057803.1:532949926-532950719 GCF_018294505.1 Triticum aestivum
GTCAACTCCGTAGTCGAACTGGGCAGCAGCAGCGTCGGTCTCGTGGTCTACCGGAGAGAAGAGGGGGAAGAAACAATGAATACAATGCAAACAAATGCATATCGATGCATGACATGACAAGTAACGATGCTAGGTGTGCCCAATCGCGGTAGTAGGTGATACCGACGAAGGGGGGGAACATCCGGGAAAGTATTCCCGGTGTTTCGCGTTTTCGGACAGATGAACCGGAGGGGGAAAGTTGCGTGTTTGATATGTTAGAGGTGTGTGGTGGACGAACAAGCTGCGTATCCGGGTTCGTCTTGTCGTTCTGAGCAACTTTCATGTTGAAAATATTTTAATCCGAGTTACGAATTAAAAGATATGATTTTCTAAAGAATTTATTAATTTCTGGAATTTAATTAATTATTTAATTTAATTCGAAATTGGATTTATGATATCAGCATGAGGTCATGTTGACATCAGCAGTCAACAGGGATTGACTAAGTCAAACTTACGCGTGGGTCCCACCTGTCATACTCTGTTAGTTTATTAACAGCAGTTAATTAGGTTAATTAGTCATTAGGTTAATTAACCTTAATTAGTTAATTTAATCAAAATTAATTAAGTTAATTATTAGCTAATTAATTAATTAATTTTATTATTAATTATTTATTTATTATATATATATTTAAATTCCCTTTTTTTATAAACGTTCTGGGGAGGGGCCCACTGTCATAGGCCCCAAGGGGCTGGTGGATCGGGCGTTCGGGTGCGGGCGTGCGCCCGAGGGGCATAGTGGGCGACGGGCGCCGTG
>NC_057803.1:532951206-532983736 GCF_018294505.1 Triticum aestivum
AGATCTGGATGGGGGGGCGAAGGGAGAACGACGTGGGGAGGGGAGTGGAAGCGAGTGGGGGGGGTGCGGGCTAGGGTTCGGTTCGGTGGGGGGGTCGGGGTGACCTAGTAGGGCGCCGGGGTGGGCCGGCCTTGTCGGCCTGATTGGCCCAGAGGCCAGCTGGGCCGAGGCCCAGATGGGAGGGGGGGTTGTTCTTTCTATTTTTGTTCTAGTCTTTCCCTTTTTCTTATTTTCTTTTCTTTTCTGTGTTAATTTTATATTTCAAATAGCTTAGTTTTATAAAATACATTAGTTGTACCAAAATTAGTATTAACAAATATGCCACCACCACAATTAACTTGGCACATAAAATAAAATAGTTTGTAAGTGTTTAATATTTTAAAGTCATTTAACTAATTGTTTTTGCTACTATTTTATTCATTTTGAGTATTTACATATTTTATACAAGTGTGGTTACTCCACCATAATTACCTACGCATTATTTGGCACAACCAGAACATTTTAGTTTTATTATTTGAAAACTTTTGTTGTTTGCCTATATTTTAAATTTGAATTTGAATCGGTTTCGAACTAACGCGAGATTAATCAACAGCAATCGAGGTGACGTGGCATCATTAGCGAAGGATTACTGTAGCGTAACTATCCGGGCGTCACATCTAGTTTACTACTTATTTTGCAATCTTTACTTTTCAATCTATACAACAAAAATACCAAAAATATTTATCTTATTATCTTTATCATATCTCACTTTCGTAAGTGACCGTGAAGGGATTGACAACCCCTTTGTCACGTTGGTTGCGAGATTCTTGTTTGTTTGTGCAGGTACTAGGCGACTTGCATGTAGTCTCCTACTGGATTGATACCTTGGTTCTCAAAAACTGAGGGAAATACTTATGCTACTTTGCTGCATCACCCTTTCCTCTTCAAGGGAAAACCAACGCTTGCTCAAGAGGTAGCACGGGTGACCTGCGGCGCATCAAGCAGCAGCCAGGGGAAACCCTACAGAAGTACATCCAGCGCTTCAACAACATTCGCCTCAAGATCCCAAGGTGTCGAACGAGGTCATCATCTCAGCATTCTCTGATGGCGTCCATGATGTCAAGATGAAACAGGAGCTCGCCATACACGAGGACATGTGCACGGCTCTAGAGATGTTCAACATGGCGACCAAGTGTGCAAGAGTTGAGGAAGGACGCCTCTCCCTCCTCGAGCTCCCAGTGGCCGACCCAGGAGACAAGAAGGCCAAGGCCAAGGACGTGAAGCGCAAGGGGGCGACCGTGCTCACGGCTGAACCAGAGATGAAGCGTGGCTGCGACCACCCGGAGTCATCCTAGGGCAGTCGTCCGTTCTGCCTCTTCCACAACATACGCAACCACAACACCAATGATTGTCAGGAGCTCAGGGCCATCTGCGACGGACGCCTCGGTCGTCGCCCCGAGCGCAACGTTCGAGGCTACGGCCGTGGAGGAGGCCGAAGTGGAGGGCGTTGGGACGACCGCGGCCCCTGCCAGGAGTGGCGCGACCAGCCTTGTGAGGACCGCTGGCAGGGCCAGCCTTGCGAGGGTGCCTGGAGAGATCAGCCTCATGGGGACCGTCCTGAGGGCAACGCCGGCCTCCCTCCACTGCCACCACCACCAAGAAGGAATGATGACCACCACCAGGATGAGGGGGTTGGGGGCTTCCAGGAACCTCGCACCATCGCCTACATCCTGGGCGGCGCTCAGGCCCCAGCCTCTCAACGCATCTTCAAGCAGTTCGCCCCGTGAGGTGAATGCGGCCCTTCCCAGGCTCGAGGCCACGTGTCCCCTCAGCTGGTCCAAGTGCACCATCACCTTCAGCTCATCCGACCAGCTCAAGTGTGCAGCAACTGTCGGTGCCCTCCCGATGCTTTGCTCGCCCGTCATCAACAACATCCTCGTCACCAAGACCCTCATCGATGGTGGTGCGTGGCTCAATGTTCTTTCCATCGAGACGTTTGACCGCCTCCAAGTGCCCCATGATCAGCTGCAGCCCACCAAGCCTTTCTCAGGAGTGACCGACAGCTCCACCACTCCGATAGGGCAGATCCGCCTCCCTGTCACCTTCGGCCAGTGCAAAAACTACCACACCGAGCTCATCGACTTCGACATCGCCCACATCTGCCTTCCGTACAATGTCATCCTTGGGTATCCATCCCTGGCCAAGTTAATGGCGATGACTCATCATGGTTACAATGTCCTCAAGATGCCAAGGAACCGCGACATCATCACAATCGCCTGCGAGGAGAAGGACGCGGTGTGCTCTCTCGAGCACGCCTACCAGGCCGCGGCGGTCATGGATCCAGACAACAAATGCACCATCTACCCTCCTGAGGATGTCCCCAAGAAGAAGAAACAGTTGCTCCGCCAAGAGCCTCAGGAGAGGGGTATCTGTTGGGGAACGCGGTAATTTCAAAAAAATTCCTACGCACACGCAAGATCATGGTGATGCATAGCAACGAGAGGGGAGAGTATGATCTACGTACCCTTGTAGATCGCAACGGAAGCGTTGACACAACGTAGAGGAAGTAGTCGTATGTCTTCTTCCCGGTCCGACCGATCCAAGCACCGTTACTCCGGCACCTCCGAGTTCTTAGCACACGTACAGCTCGATGACGCTCCCCGGGCTCCGATCCAGCAAAGCTTCGGGGATGAGTTCCGTCAGCACAACGGCGTGGTGACGATGATGATGTTCTACCGACGCAGGGCTTCGCCTAAGCACTACAATGATATGACCGAGGTGGAATATGGTGGCAGGGGGCACCGCACACGGCTAAGGAACGATCATGAGGATCAACTTGTGTGTTCTAGGGTGCCCCCTGCCTCCGTATATAAAGGAGCCAAGGGGAGGGGGCCGGCCGGCCAAGGAGGGCGCGCCAAGGGAGTCCTACTCCCTCTGGGAGTAGGATTCCTCCCCCCAATCCTAGTTGGAATAGGATTCGCTGAGGGGGAAAGAGAGAGAGGGGGGCCGGCCACCTCTCCTTGTCCTAATAGGAGTAGGGGAGGGGGGAGGCGTGCGGCCCATCTTGGGCTGCCCCTTCTCCTTTCCACTAAAGCCCACTAAGGCCCATACAGCTCCCGGGGGGTTCCGGTAACCTCCCGGTACTCCGGTAAAGTAGCGATTTCACCCGGAACACTTCCGATATCCAAACATAGGCTTCCAATATATCAATCTTTATGTCTCGACCATTTCGAGACTCCTCGTCATGTCCATGATCACATCCGGGACTCCGAACTAACTTCGGTACATCAAAATGCATAAACTCATAATAACTGTCATTGTAACGTTAAGCGTGCGGACCCTACGGTTCGAGAACAATGCAGACATGACTGAGACACATCTCCAGTCAATAACCAATAGCGGGACCTGGATGCCCATATTGGCTCCTACATATTCTATGAAGATCTTTATCGGTCAGACCGCATAACAACATACGTTGTTCCCTTTGTCATCGGTATGTTACTTGCCCGAGATTCGATCGTCGGTATCCAGTACCTAGTTCAATCTCGTTACCGGCAAGTCTCTTTACTCGTTCCATAATACACCATCTCACAACTAACATATTAGTTGTAATGCTTGCAAGGCTTATGTGATGTGCATTACCGAGAGGGCCTAGAGATACCTCTCCGACAATCGGAGTGACAAAACCTAATCTCGAAATATGCCAACCCAACATGTACCTTTGGAGACACCTGTAGTACTCCTTTATAATCACCCAGTTATGTTGTGACATTTGGTAGCACCCAAAGTGTTCCTCCGGTAAACGGGAGTTGCATAATCTCATAGTTATAGGAACATGTATAAGTCATGAAGAAAGCAATAGCAACATACTAAACGATCGTGTGCTAAGCTAATGGAATGGGTCATGTCAATCAGATCATTCACTTAATGATGTGATCCCGTTAATCAAATAACAACTCATTGTTCATGGTTAGGAAACATAACCATCTTTGATTAACGAGCTAGTCAAGTAGAGGCATACTAGTGACACTTTGTTTGTCTATGTATTCACACATGTATTGTGTTTCCGGTCAATACAATTCTAGCATGAATAATAAACATTTATCATGATATATAAGGAAATAAATAATAACTTTATTATTGCCTCTAGGGCATATTTCCTTCAGTCTCCCACTTGCACTAGAGTCAATAATCTAGATTACACAGTAATGATTCTCACACCCATGGAGCCTTGGTGCTGATCATGTTTTGCTCGTGGAAGAGGCTTAGTCAACGGCTCTGCGACATTCAGATCCATATGTATCTTGCAAATCTCTATGTCTCCCACCTCGACTAGATCCCGGATGGAATTGAAGCGTCTCTTGATGTGCTTGGTTCCCTTGTGAAATCTGGATTCCTTTGCCAAGGCAATTGCACCAGTATTGTCACAAAAGATTTTCATTGGACCCGATGCACTAGGTATGACACCTAGATCGGATATGAACTCCTTCATCCAGACTCCTTCGTTTGCTGCTTCCGAAGCAGCTATGTACTCCACTTCACATGTAGATCCCGCCACAACGCTTTGTTTAGAACTACACCAACTGACAGCTCCATCGTTTAATGTAAACACGTATCCGGTTTGCGATTTAGAATCGTCCGGATCAGTGTCAAAGCTTGCATCAACATAACCGTTTACAATGAGCTCTTTGTCACCTCCATATACGAGAAGCATATCCTTAGTCCTTTTCAGGTATTTCAGGATGTTCTTGACCGCTGTCTAGTGATCCACTCCTGGATTACTTTGGTACCTCCCTGCTAGACTTATAGCAAGGCACACATCAAGTCTGGTACACAGCATTGCATACATGATAGATCATATGGCGGATGCATAGGGAACATCTTTCATATTCTCTCTATCTTCTGCAGTGGTCGGGCATTGAGTCTTACTCAACTTCACACCTTGTAACACAGGCAAGAATCCTTTCTTTGCTTGATCCATTTTGAACTTTTTCAAAACTTTGTCAAGGTATGTGGTTTGTGAAAGTCCAATTAAGCGTTTTGATCTATCTCTGTAGATCTTAATGCCTAATATGTAAGCAGCTTCACCGAGGTCTTTCATTGAAAAACTTTTATTCAAGTATCCCTTTATGCTATCCAGAAATTCTACATCATTTCCAATTAGTAATATGTCATCCACATATAATATCAGAAATGCTACAGAGCTCCCACTCACTTTCTTGTAAATACAGGCTTCTCCGAAAGTCTGTATAAAACCAAATGCTTTGATCACACTATCAAAGCGTTTATTCCAACTCCGAGAGGCTTGCACCAGTCCATAAATGGATCGCTGGAGCTTGCACACTTTGTTAGCTTCCTTTGGATCGACAAAACCTTCTGGTTGCATCATATACAACTCTTCTTCTAGAAATCCATTCAGGAATGCAGTTTTGACATCCATTTGCCAAATTTCATAATCATAAAATGCGGCAATTGCTAACATGATTCAGACAGACTTAAGCATCACTACGGGTGAGAAGGTCTCATCATAGTCAACCCCTTGAACTTGTCGAAAAACTTTTTGCGACAAGTCGAGTTTTGTAGACAGTAACATTACTGTCAGCGTCAGTCTTCTTCTTGAAGATCCATTTATTCTCAATCGCTTGCCGATCATCGGGCAAGTCAACCAAAGTCCATACTTTGTTTTCATACATGGGTCCTATCTCAGATTTCATGGCTTCAAGCCACTTTGCGGAATTTGGGCTCACCATCGCTTCTTCATAGTTCGTAGGTTCATTATGATCTAGTAGCATGACTTCCAGAACAGGATTACCGTACCACTCTGGTGCGGATCTCACTCTGGTTGATCTATGAGGTTTAGTAGTATCTTGATCTAAAGTTTCATGATCATCATCATTAGCTTCCTCTCTAATTGGTGTAGGTGTCACTGAAACAGTTTTCTGTGATGCACTACTTTCCAACAAGGGAGTAGGTATAGTTACCTCGTCAAGTTCTACTTTCCTCCCACTCACTTCTTTCGAGAGAAACTCCTTCTCCAGAAAGGATCCATTCTTAGCAACGAATGTCTTGCCTTCGGATCTGTGATAGAAGGTGTACCCAACAGTCTCTTTTGGGTATCCTATGAAGACACATTTCTCCGATTTGGGTTCGAGCTTATCAGGTTGAAGCTTTTTCACATAAGTATCGCAGCCCCAAACTTTAAGAAACGACAACTTTGGTTTCTTGCCAAACCATAGTTCATAAGGTGTCGTCTCAACGGATTTTGATGGTGCCCTATTTAACGTGAATGCGGCCGTCTCTAAATCATAACCCCAAAATGATAGCGGTAAATCAGTAAGAGACATCATAGATCGCACCATATCTAGTAAAGTACGATTACGACGTTCGGACACACCATTACGCTGTGGTGTTCCGGGTGGCGTGAGTTGCGAAACTATTCCGCATTGTTTCAAATGAAGACCAAACTCATAACTAAAATATTCTCCTCCACGATCAGATTGTAGAAATTTTATTTTCTTGTTACGATGATTTTCAACTTCACTCTGAAATTCTTTGAACTTTTCAAATGTTTCAGACTTGTGTTTCATTAAGTAGATATACCCATATCTGCTTAAGTCATCTGTGAAGGTGAGAAAATAACGATATCCGCCACGAGCCTCAATATTCATCGGACCACATACATCTGTATGTATGATTTCCAACAAATCTGTTGCTCTCTCCATAGTACCGGAGAACGGTGTTTTAGTCATCTTGCCCATGAGGCACGGTTCGCAAGTACCAAGTGATTCATAATCAAGTGGTTCCAAAAGTCCATCAGTATGGAGTTTCTTCATGCGTTTTACATCGATATGACCTAAATGGCAGTGCCACAAATAAGTTGCACTATCATTATCAACTCTGCATCTTTTGGCTTCAACATTATGAATATGTGTGTTACTACTATCAAGATTCAACAAGAATAGACCACTCTTCAAGGGTGCATGACCATAAAAGATATTACTCATATAAATAGAACAACCATTATTCTCTGATTTAAATGAATAACCGTCTCGCATCAAACAAGATCCAGATATAATGTTCATGCTCAACGCTGGCACCAAATAACAATTATTTAGGTCTAATACTAATCCCGAAGGTAGATGTAGAGGTAGCGAGCCGACTGCGATCACATCAACTTTGGAACCATTTCCCACGTGCATCATCGGGTTGGTCGGTGTGAGGGCACCCCTCACAGCTACGTCTGCATGCCTTTTGGCCTGTTGAACGCGACTGTTACCTTCCAGCATCGCCTACGGAGTGTTCTAGCGGGTCAAGAGGCCAGGCACCAGGCAATCCAGGCGGAGATGGCGACGGTTCTTCGCGAGCCCCCTGAGCACCCAGAGCCTCCCGAGGTTCAGGATCCAGGCGGCTCGTGAGGAGCGACTTCTTCAGCACGCATCTTCAGCTACTTCAACATCTCTTCAGCAATGGTGCCAGGTGAGATTTTTCGGTTTATTCAGTTGGGGCGCCCCTTGGGCTGCATTATCCCCAGATCGCATGGGCCTGTCCCTACAATGTGTATCCTTTTGCGTATTTGATTCGCTCTGTTGGGGGCGCCCCTCGGGTTGCATCATCCCCAGGCCGCGTGGGTCCATTCGTGTGGCATGTATCATTTTGCATCCATCAGGACTAGCTTTACCTTCTTCCACGGGTTGCTTTATGATTATCATATGCCTGTCCGGCACTTCATTGCCATGAATGTCGTGTGCCCTCTCAAACCCACCCACGACCGCCTCATGATTAAGGACTGGCATGGTGTCTGTGCTCGGGTCTATCCATGTAGCGCCGCTAAACCCAAGAGGCTGAGCTCTGTCTCGCGGGCCAGCTCCCGTGTACGTCACCTCCCATGGCCCTTGCTGCCTTGTTCTTGCATGAGCTAATCGCGGGTGGACGAGCTAGGGTGTGAGACACGGTGCCTCGTCACCGCGGGAGTTGCGCACCGGTTGTCTTTCTTCAGGATTTTCGCATGAGAAGACTGGGCATGACATCTGTGCTCGGGTTCGTCCCTGCAGTGTCGATAAACCCAACGACTAAGCTCTGTCTGGTGGGCCGGCCCAGTTCACGCCACCTCCTGGGATCGTTGGTGTTTGGCCTTCTCATGTGATAGCCTCAAGAGATTCATTTGGTGCAGGTTGTCTAACCATCTCGCAGGGCCATCACAACTATTCTGAATCAAATGCACGCACAACCCGCCTTGAGGAAGGGCCTTGTGAGACACACCTCCTCTATCCCTGCCGTGCAAGCCACGTGTCAAGGCGGGGATGTACACGCCCTGGGGTCTCCACTCAGAGGGAGTCCCCACCCATGCACCAACAGAATCACAATGCTCCGTGCTGGCAGTCGACATGGCTGAGGAGCGGCTATGCCTGTGCAAGGGGCGGAAGCGCCATGCTCCGCGCTGGTGATAAACAACTGGGGGCGGCCTCATGGCCGCATCAACCTCAAGGATCGGACCCGCCAGGCTTGGTGTTCGGCTTTAACGCAACACTTTCCCTTCGGGAGAGTCGTGCGAGGGGGCTGGGCACGAGGGCTACGCTCAGGTCACGCCTAGCGTACGCCACCCTGCCAAGTCCCTCGGACCTGGTCTTCACGCGCCCTGATGTCGCTTGAAGCTACATCGATATTTCCCCAAAGAGGAAGGGATGATGCAGCACAGCGGTGGAAGGTATTTCCCTCGGATATGAAACCAAGGTTATCGAACCAGTAGGAGAACCAAGCAACACAACGTAAACAACCCCTGCACACAGATAACAAATCCTCGCAACCCGGCGTGTTAAAGGGGTTGTCAATCCCTTCCGGGGTACGGCGCCTCAAGATAGGCAAATGGACGTGATGTAAATTTGTAGTAGATTGAAAGATAGATCGCATATAAAATAAATAGAAATAAAACGCATCAAGGTGTTTTTGTATTTTTGGTTTAATAGACCTGGAAATAAATGCAAGAAAAAAAGTAGACCGCAAAGGCAAATATATGAAGAAGAAGAAGACACGGGGCCTGTAGGTTTCACTAGTGGCTTCTCTCGAGAAAAATAGCAAACGGTGGGTAAACAAATTACTGTTGGGCAATTGATAGAACTTCAAATAATCATGATGATACCCAGGCAATGATCATTATATAGGCATCACGTCCAAGATTAGTAGACCAACTCCTGCCTGCATCTACTACTATTACTCCACACATCGATCGCTATTCAGCATGTATCTAGTGTATTAAGTTCATGGAAAACGGAGTAATGCAATAAGAATGATGACATGATGTAGACAAGATCTATCTATCTAGAGATAGACCCCATCGTTTTATCCTTAGTAGCAACGATACATACGTGTCGTTTCCCTTTCTGTCACTGGGATCAAGCACCGTAAGATTGAACCCACTTCAAAGCACCTCTTCCCATTGCAAGATAAATAGATCAAGTTGGCCAAACAAAACCCAAATATCTGAGAAGAATTACGAGGCTATAAGCAATCATGCATATGAGATATCAAAGAAACTCAAGTAACTTTCATGGATATAAAAAGATAGATCTGATCATAAAATCAAAGTTCATCGGATCCCAACAAACACACCGCAAAAGAGTTACATCATATGGATCTCCAAGAGACCATTGCATTGAGAATTTAGCGAGAGATAGGAAGCCATCTAGCTACTAACTACGGACCCCGAAGGTCTACAAATAACTACTCACGCATCATCGGAGAGGCACCAATGGAGGTGGTGAACCCCATCCGAGATGGTGTCTAGATTGGATCTTGTGGTTCTGGACTCTGCGGCGGATGGATGAATATTTCGTTGACGCTTTTAGGGTTCTAGAAATATTGAGGTATTTATAGAGCAAAGAGGTGGTTCGGGGCACCCGAGGTGGGCACAACCCACCAGGGTGCGCCTGGGCCTCCTAGCGCACCCTGGTGGGTTGTGCCTCCCTCGAGGCACCCCCAGGCGCAACCAGGGCCCAATGTGTTCCTTCTGGCCCATAAAAATTATCTGTAAAGTTTTGTGGCATTTGGACTCCATTTGATATTGATTTTCTGCGATGTAAAAAACATGGAAAACAGCAACTAGCACTTGGCACTATGTCAATAGGTTAGTACCAAAAAATGATATAAAATGACTATAAAATGATTATAAAACATCCAAGAATGATAATATAACAGCATGGAACAATAAAAAATTATAGATACGTTGGAGATGTATCAGCATCCCCAAGCTTAACTCCTACTCGTCCTCGAGTAGGTAAGTGATAAAACCAGAATTTTTGATGTGGAATGTTGCCTAACATGTCATATCATATTCTTTTCTTTATAGCATGGACATTTGGACTTTTATATTGTTCAAAGCAATAGTCTAGTTTTGACATGATAATTTAGATACTCAATCATACCAACAAGCAACCATGTCTTCCAAAATATCAACGCTAAAATAAGTTATCCCTAGACCATCATGCTCAACCATTGATCCATTCATGAAACACACTCGAATATTAGCTACAACCAATACTTAAGTATGATCCCTCCTAGTTGGTGCTTCTGTAAGAGAAGATGGAGACTCAAATTCAAAATAAAAATTCCATAAATTAAAAGAAAGGCCCTTCGCAGAGGGAAGTAGGGATTTCTAGAGGTGCCAGAGCTCAAAGAGAAAAACTTAGAGATAAAAACATTTTGGGAGGTGTATCCATCCCACCAACGAAAACGACTTAGAGTTCCCAACACTTTCCATGCTAGATATATCATAGGCGGTTCTCAAACAGAAAATAAATTGTATTCCTTTTTCCACCATACTTTCACTTTCCATGGCTAGCCGTATCCACGGTTGCCCTCCATACCAACACTTTCCAAGGAATTTATTATTTGACAACATAAAGTAAATTCATTTTTGCATTTTGGGACTGGGAATCCCTAAAACCATTGCCTTACTCTCGTGCAATGACAAGTGAATAAACACTCATCGTGAGAATAACACATCCAGCATGGAAAATATTAGCAACCCTTCACCGCTCCGCGAGCGAAACAAACACACAAAAGAGAAGTTTATTTTGAAAATTAGAGATGGCACATGCAAATTTTCTTAGAATGGCAAAAGAATACCGCATATAGGTAGATATAGTGGACTCATGTGGCAAAACTGGTTTAAAGGTTTCTGGATGCACAAGTAGAGATCATACTTAGTGCAAAATGATGGCTAGCAAAAAGATTGAGAAGCGACCAACCAAGAAATGAATGGTCTCATAAGCAAGCATTAAGCATAATTAACACCGAATAATGCACCACAAGTATGATATAATTTCATTCTATGACTATTGACTTTCCTACTTGCATAGGGAATCACAAACCTTAACACCAATATGCTTCTCCAAGGTCCTTCATTTAAAAACACTTGTTCAAGTAGGCCTTTATGCTTTCCAAGAATTCTATATCATTTACCATCAATAGTATGTCATCCACATACAATATGAGAAATGCTACAGAGCTCCCACTCACTTTCTTGTAAATGCAGGCTTCTCCATAAGTCTGCGTAAACCCAAACGCTTTGATCATCTCATCAAAACGAATGTTCCAACTCCGAGATGCTTGCACCAGCCCATAAATTGAGCGTTGGAGCTTGCACACCTTGTCAGCATCTTTAGGATCGACAAAACCTTCCGGCTGCATCATATACAATTCTTCCTTAAGGAAACCATTAAGGAATGTCGTTTTGACGTCCATTTGCCATATCTCATGATCATAGAATGCAGCAATTGCTCACATGATTCGGACAGACTTCAGCTTCGCTACGGGTGAGAAAGTCTCATCGTAGTCAACCCCTTGAACTTGTCGATAACCCTTAGCGACAAGCCGAGCTTTATAGATGGTTACATTACCATCCGTGTCTATCTTCTTCTTAAAGATCCATTTATTTTCTATGGCTCACCGATCATCGGGCAAGTCAGTCAAAGTCCATACTTCATTTTCATACATGGATCCTATCTCGGATTTCATGGCTTCCAGCCATTTGTCGAAATCCGGGCCCGCCATCGCTTCTTCATAGTTCGAAGGTTCACCGTTGTCTAACAACATGATTTCCAAGACAGGGTTGCCGTACCACTCTGGCGCAGAACGTGTCCTCGTGGACCTATGAAGTTCAGTAGTAACTTGATCTGAAGTTTCATGATCATCATCATTAACTTCCTCTCTAGTCGGTGCAGGCACCTCAGGAACATTTTCTTGAGCTGTGCCACTTACCGGTTCAAGAGGTAATACTTCATCAAGTTCTACTTTCCTCCCACTTATTTCTTTCGAGAGAAACTCTTTCTCTAGAAAGGACCCATTCTTGGCAACAAAGATCTTGCCTTTGGATCTGAGGTAGAAGGTATACCCAACAGTTTCTTTAGGGTATCCTATGAAGACGCATTTTTCCGACTTGGGTTCGAGCTTTTCAAGTTGAAGTTTCTTGACATAAGTGTCGCATCCCCAAACTTTTAGAAATGACAGCTTAGGTTTCTTCCCAAACCATAATTCATACGGTGTCGTCTCAACGAATTTCGACAGAGCCCTATTTAAAGTGAATGCAGTAGTCTCTAAAGCATAGCCCCAAAATGACAGTGGTAAATCGGTAAGAGACATCATAGATCGCACCATATCCAATAGAGTGCGATTACGATGTTTGGACACACCATTACGCTGAGGTGTTCCAGGCGGCGTGAGTTGTGAAACTATTCCACATTTTCTTAAGTGTGTGCCAAATTTGTGACTCAAGTATTCTCCCCCATGATCTGATTGCAAGAACTTGATTTTCTTGTCACGTTGATTCTCAACCTCACTCTGAAATTCCTTGAACTTTTCAAAGGTCTCAGACTTGTGTTTCATTAAGTAGACATACCCATATCTACTCAAGTCATCAGTGAGGGTGAGAACATAATGATAGCCACCGCGAGCCTCAACACTCATTGGACCGCACACATCAGTATGTATGATTTCCAATAAGTTGGTTGCTCGCTCCATTGTTCCTAAGAACGGAGTCTTGGTCATTTTACCCATGAGGCATGGTTCGCACGTGTCAAATGATTCGTAATCAAGAGACTCTAAAAGTCCATCTACATGGAGCTTCTTCATGCGTTTGACACCTATGTGACCAAGGCGGCAGTGCCACAAGTATGTGGGACTATCATTATCAACCTTACATCTTTTGGTATTCACACTATGAATATGTGTAGCATTACGCTCGAGATTCATTAAGAATAAACCATTCACCATCGGAGCATGACCATAAAACATATCTCTCATATAAATAGAACAACCATTATTCTCGGATTTAAATGAGTAGCCATCTCGAATTAAATGAGATCCTGATACAATGTTCATGCTTAAAGCTGGCACTAAATAACAATTATTGAGGTTTAAAACTAATCCCATAGGTAAATGTAGAGGCAGCGTGCCGACGGCGATCACATCGACCTTGGAACCATTCCCGACGCGCATCATCACCTCGTCCTTCGCCAGTCTCCGCTTATTCCGCAGCTCGTGCTTTGAGTTACAAATGTGAGCAACCGCACCGGTATCAAATACCCAGGAGCTACTATGAGTACTGGTAAGGTACACATCAATTACATGTATATCACATATACCTTTAGTGTTGCTGGCCTTCTTGTCCGCTAAGTATTTGGGGCAGTTCCGCTTCCAGTGACCACTTCCCTTGCAATAAAAACACTCAGTCTCGGGCTTGGGTCCATTCTTTGGCTTCTTCCCGGCAGCTTGCTTACCGGGCGCGGCAACTCCCTTGCCGTCCTTCTTGAAGTTCTTCTTACCCTTGCCTTTCTTGAACTTAGTGGTTTTATTCACCATCAACACTTGATGTTCCTTTTTGATTTCCACCTCTGTTGATTTCAGCATTGAATACACCTCAGGAATGGTCTTTTCCATCCCCTGCATATTGAAGTTCATCACAAAGCTCCTGTAGCTCGGTGGAAGCGATTGAAGGATTCTGTCAATGACCGCGTCATCCGGGAGATTAACTCCCAGCTGAGTCAAGCGGTTATGCAACCCAGACATTCTGAGTATGTGCTCACTAACAGAACTATTTTCCTCCATCTTACAGCTGAAGAACTTGTCGGAGACTTCATATCTCTCGACCCGGGCATGAGCTTGAAAAACTATTTTCAGCTCTTCGAACATCTCGTATGCTCCGTGTCTCTCAAAACGCTTTTGGAGCCCCGGTTCTAAGCTGTAAAGCATGCCGCACTGAACGAGGGAGTAATCATCAGCACGTGACTGCCAAGCGTTCATAACGTCTTGGTTCTGTGGGACAGGTGCGTCACCTAGTGGTGCTTCTAGGACATAATCTTTCTTGGCATCTATGAGGATGATCCTCAAGTTCCGGACCCAGTCTGTATAGTTGCTGCCATCGTCTTTCAGCTTGGTTTTCTCTAGGAACGCGTTGAAGTTGAGGACAACATGGGCCATTTGATCTACAAGACATATTGTAAAGATTTTAGACTAAGTTCATGATAATTAAGTTCATCTAATCAAATTACTCAATGAACTCCCACTCAGATAGACATCTCTCCAGTCATCTAAGTGAAACATGATCCGAGTTAACTAGGCCGTGTTCGATCATCACGTGAGACAGACTAGCCAACATCGGTGAACATCTTCATGTTGATCGTATCTTCTATAAGACTCATGCTCGACCTTTCGGTCTTCCGTGTTCCGAGGCCATGTCTGTACATGCTAGGCTCGTCAAGTCAACCTAAGTGTATTGCGTGTGTAAATCTAGCTTACACCCGTTGTATTCGAACGTTAGAATCTATCACACTCGATCATCACGTGGTGCTTCGAAACAACGAACCTTCGCAATGATGCACAGTTAGGGGGAACACTTTCTTGAAATTATTGCGAGGGATCATCTTATTTAAGCTACCGTCGTTCTAAGCAAATGAGATGTAAAACATGATAAATATCACATGCAATCAAATAGTGACATGATATGGCCAATATCATTTGCTCCTTTTGATCTCCATCTTCGGGGCTCCATGATCATCGTTGTCACCGGCATGACACCATGATCTCCATCATCATGATCTCCATCATCGTGTCTTCTTGAAGTTGTCTCGTCATCTATTCTTCTACTACTATGGCTAATGCTTTAGCAATAAAGTAAAGTAATTACATGACGTTTATGTTGACACGCAGGTCATAAATAAATAAAGACAACTCCTATGGTTCCTGCCGGTTGTCATACTCATCGACATGCAAGTCGTGATTCCTATTACAAGAACATGATCATCTCATACATCACATATATCATTCATCACATCCTTTGGCCATATCACATCACAAAACACATGCTGCAAAAACAAGTTAGACGTCCTCTAATTGTTGTTGCAAGTTTTTACGTGGCTGCTATAGGTTTCTAGCAAGAACGTTTCTTACCTACACCAAAACCACAACGTGAATTGTCAATTTCTATTTACCCTTCATAAGGACCTTGTTCATCGAATCCGATCCAACTAAAGTGGGAGAGACAGACACCTGCCAGCCACCTTATGCAACTAGTGCATGTCAGTCGGTGGAACCAGTCTCACGTAAGTGTAACATCCCAAATTTTCAATTTGGAATGTTATACATTGGATCACTGCATATCATATTTTATTTTGCATTTTGGTTGATCCTAGAAATTCTATGCAACTCAATGACCCACGAGAGAGTTGGGGATTTCGTTATTTTCATATTTGAGTTTTCTCAAATTTTGAGAATAGGATCGTTTGATTTTATTTATTTTATCATCAATTATTTCTATTACAAAAATATGAGAGAGGGAATAAAATGACTTTCCCAAAATAAAGAAATATTGAGGATTTAATAAAAATCAAATAAGATTTTATTTCGAAGTTTTTCGGTGTTTTATTTGAATTTAGGAAAAATGTGCGTTTTTCAAGATTGCATTTAGGTCCCAAATAAATGTTCACCTTGTGCGGCTTGATTTTAGAAGCCCATGAAAATTTATTTCGGAAATTTTGGAGTTCGTTTAGTATTTATTTTTATTTTTCTTCCGAGCGGAATAATTAAAAAAAACGAACTGACTTCGGGCCGTACCCGAGCGGGACACCGCCCGGGGCAGCCTTTAAATAGTGCCGCCCCGAGCCACCCCAGCCCATCAACCCTGCCTCGATCCGCACACGCCGCCGGAGCCGCCGTCGCCGCCGCCGACGATCCCGCCGCCCGAGGTTCGTCGCGCCTCGTTTTCCGTGCCAAAAAAAAGAGAAAAAAAATTCGGCGTTCGTCTTTTTCTTTTTCTCGGATTAAATCTGCGATTTTTCTGATCGCGATTCCTGATCCGATTTTCGTTTTAGTATAACTTTTCGCTCGTTTATCGGAATCAGGCGATTCAAGCGCCTAGAGTTTCGTCTCGAAACCCTCTATCCGTTTAACGAACTTAAATAAGTTTTTGTTACTGTAAAATTTGCCCTAGATCCAGATTACTAGAACGAAGTTGTTTTCTTTCGCCGTTTGTCTTTCGTTGCTTCATTCGATTTGATTCTTTTTGCCAACCGGAGTTCTTAAGTTGAACCTTCTGGTTAGATCTCTTATTTGAGTTTTACCTGTGCATTAGATGAGTACTTATTGTATGCTTGTTTGTTTGTCTGGGATAGAATACCCGGAGTGCGCCGCCTGTTACTTCGAATCGTTAGGTTTCGCGGATCATCAGCAAGGCAAGTAACACTTTGATCATACCTTTTCTACTACCCAGTTTTATTGCATTAGATCAATCCTCACACATTGCATGATTAGGATCTAATTAAATTGTGGGATGGGAAGTACATGAGGTAGTACCTATTACCTGTTTATTATCAAACCTTTGGGAGTTACTTCTACGTTTGCTTATTGTGCCATGCTATGCTAGTAGACGTGGATTGGGTGAGTGAAATCCATGACAGGTGTGAGATTGTTAATTAATGGTTTATCTAAGGTGGCAACTTAAACACACATCTGGATGGATTGAGGCACCTGGGTATTCCAGGACTTGCCTGTTTTCTTTGGACCGCCACCCAGGCTCAAAGGGATCATGAGACTATTCATACTAGAAACTTCCGTCTGCAGCCACAAGCTACTATGGGCTCTAGCATGGTTGACTAAGTCGTGCGAACTCTTACAGTGGTAGACTAGCAGATGTAGGGGATGTAGGTGGTACGGTCTACCCGATCGTAAGGTGCTAGCGCTTCTGAAAGACTATGTCTCGGTCATCCATCTTCTCAAACACCGTGTAGTGCGAGAAACCAAACGGAGGCGATCGAGTCTTGTGGAGAAAAGTGCGCAAACCTCTGCAGAGTGTAATAAACTAATCATGGTTAGCCGTGTCCCCGGTTATGGACATCTTGAGTATCTAGTACTTGGATTTTCATGTGAATCTCAACATGTTACTCTAAATTAATTTTGTTGGGTTATGTTTAATGATGATTTTTAATTGGGATTGAGAATGCTGTCAACCATTCTCAATGTTTAACAACTACCATGATAGTAATTAAATTTTGTTCCTTTGAAGTAGGGAAAAATTGGCTTTACGCAACACTGTAACCATAGAGCTTTCCACCAGCCAAATATGCATATAGTATAGCTGTTTCATTCCATTACTCTCTATGTGTTACCTTGCCAGCATATTCCATGTGCTGACCCGTTTCGGGCTGCAATGTTAATGTTGCAGACTTTTCAGACGATGATTAAGGAGTTTAGGTCGTGGTTCTATACTCAGTGATGCCGTTGGAGTTGATGGACTCACTTATCTTCCAAGCCTTCCGCTGTTATCGTTATTAGATGGCCTTAATCCATACTTATTGTAATAAGCTCTCTTTTGAGACACTCGATGTAATAAGTGTGTGATTGCTACTCTGTTATAAATCCTCCGAGTACTGTGTGGTGTCAGCATTACTGATCCAGGGATGACACCAGAGCACAGAGATCAGACTGTTTGAGGTCTGGTCGCTACAGAGATGGTATCAGAGCACACGCTGACTGTAGGACACGACCACTAAGCTAAAGACCTAGATCACTATTCACTCTCTTCTCTTCTGACCTCTCATCTTTTCTACTCTTTAGGATGGCGGATGCAAGGAACAAGTTCACACAACCGGATGAAGATACACCCTTTGGACGTCACTTGAAGGAAGTCACTAGATACCTGAACATAGGAGTACCAAGTTTCACGGGAACCTACAACGCCACTTTACCTGAAGAAGAGCGCTGGATGATTCAAGTTCAAGTTCCAGGAAGAACGTTCATGCCAGTCACTGAGCCCATAGAGTTTTCTTTTGATGCACCAACTTGGAGTCTAGGAAAGAGCATGGCAGCTCACATCGCCATGGGACGCATTGGAGAAGTCTACCACAAGGATCTCAAGGATACTATCTACCAGATTTGTGGGCGCCGAGATGAACACTGGGAGATGATCAGCACCAGGAAGGATAGATCAATTGCAACTTTTATCCAGGAGCTAAACCAGCACATTCGACGACAGGAGAACCAGATGTGCGCCAACATGATAGATCTGAAGAAGGCTAAGACTAGAATCGAGGAACTTGAGGAAGAACTCAAGGCTACACGTGAAGATTTTGAAGAGGAAATTGAAGTATTAGTGGAGAAGAATGACGACCTGATCAAGAAGATTGGAATATTTATGGGAGACCCTACGCCAGTAGATGAAGACGAAGAACCTCAGGAAATTAGCCCGGAAGACTACATCATCATCGACGGCACCGACTCTGAAGCAGATAGTAGCGATGATGACTATGTTGATGAAGCTGGAGCAGATATCATGGAGTCAATGACCGTAGAATATTTCTAGTAGACCACCTCATCAGTAGTAGTAGTCCACCATGTAAATATAGTAGTCCGAGCACTTTTGCGATAGATAGATCGATTGTATGCCTTTGTTTGATTGAATGAAGTGAATTGTTTGCTTTTGCCTCATGTGCATATGGGTAGTGTTTTCTCTTTAGACCCCCTCTATTCTTATATCTCATCTTTTCTAAACCCTTAGATGCCTCTGAGACGTGACCCCGGATTTGCCTTTCCATCGGAGCTCACCCAGTTGATCCAGCAGCAGAACACATTGATGCAGTTGCTAGTCCAGAATCAGAATCAAGGGATTTGTGGATAAGTATAACCTACCAACCCAAGCCCTTAGGTCACCCATGTTAGTAACCTCGCCCGGAGTAGAGTATGTGGCTAGTCTATGGTGTGATCGGTTACCATTAAGGATTGGTAACTATGTTTTTCCCTCAGACATAATAGTATTGGAATCTCAAGGATTGGATGTGATATTAGGCATGGATTGGTTATCAAAGTATGAAGGGAATATAGAATGTGCTAGTAAGTCAATTTTGCTTACCACCCCGGAAGGGAGAAGGATCAAGTATGTATCCCAGCATGTGCCAAAGAGGACTCAAGTAAATTGCCTAACAGGAGTTGTGCAGGAGGAAGTACCAGTGGTAAGGGATTTCCCTGATGTATTTCCAGAGGAGTTGCCAGGCATGCCACCGGATAGAGATATTGAGTTTTTGATTGAGCTATTGCCAGGCACAGGTCCAATATCAAAGAGACCATATAGGATGCCAGCAAAGGATTTGGTGGAAATTAAGAAGCAGATTAAGGAGTTACTGGATAAGGGATATATTCGCCCAAGTTCTTCGCCTTGGGGATCGCCAGTACTACTAGTGGAGAAGAAGGATGGATCATTAAGAATGGTTGTTGATTATCGAGGATTGAATGAAGTAACGATCAAAAACAAGTACCCACTACCAATGATCAACGATCTGTTTGATCGATTGCAAGGAGCTAAGGTATTTTCCAAGATCGATCTGCGATCAGGATACCACCAGTTGAAGATCCGAGAACAGGATATTCCGAAGACAGCTTTTACCACCAGGTATGGGTTGTATGAGTATACCGTTATGTCATTTGGTCTGACTAACGCACCTGCCTATTTTATGAACATGATGAACAAAGTGTTTATGGAGTTTTTGTATAAGTTCGTCATAGTGTTCATTGATGATATCCTGGTTTACTCGAAGAATGAAGAGGAACATAAGGAGCATTTGCGTTTGGTACTTGGAAAGCTCAGAGAACATCAATTATATGCCAAGTTCAGCAAATGTGAGTTTTGGTTGAAGGAAGTAGGATTCCTCGGAAATGTCATATCTGGAGAAGGTATAGCAGTAGATCCCGCTAAAGTTGAAACCGTGACCAAGTGGGAAGCCCCAACAACAGTTGGAGAGATCCGGAGTTTTCTTGGACTCGCAGGATACTACTGGAGATTTATTAAGAATTTCTCAAAGATTGCGAAGCCTATGACGGAGTTGTTGAAGAAAGATACCAAGTTCATATGGACGGAGGAATGTGAGACTAGTTTCCAGAAGTTGAAGAAACGTTTGGTTACCTCGCCAGTGTTGATTTTGCCAGACCAGACCAAAGATTATGAGGTGTATTGCGATGCTTCACGTCAAGGACTTGGAGCAGTGCTTATGCAGGAAGGGAGAGTTGTTTCATATGCCTCAAGACAACTGAAGCCTCATGAGTTGAATTATGCTATGCATGATTTGGAGTTAGCAGCCGTAGTGCATGCATTGAAGACATGGAGACATTTTCTCATTGGAAATCATTGTGAGGTGTACACGGATCATAAGAGTTTGAAGTACATTTTCACACAGAAGGAGTTAAACCTCAGACAAAGGAGATGGTTGGAGCTCATCAAGGATTATGATATGAGATTGCATTACCACCCCGGAAAGGCTAATGTAGTAGCTGACGCATTAAGTCGCAAGAGCCATGTCAATACATTAATGACGGGAGGAATACCAAGGGAGTTAGCCGAAAATCTTCGTGAACTATGTTTGGAAACAGTTCTGAGAGGTTATGTAGTAGCAATGGAGATTCAGTCAACCTTGATGGATAAAATCAGGGAAGCTCAGAAAGCTGACAAAGAGATTGCCGCTATAAAGGAGAAACTAAGCAAAGGAAAAGCTAAAGGATTTCGTTAGGATGAGCACGACACCCTATGGTTTGAAGACCGTGTCTACGTGCCCAATGAGCCGGAGATCAGGAAGTTGATTTTGCAAGAGGCACACGACTCACCATATTCGATTCACCCAGGAAATACCAAGATGTATCTGGATTTGAAGGATATTTTCTGGTGGACCGGAATGAAGAAGGATATAGCAGAGTATGTAGCAGTTTGTGATGTATGTCAGAGAGTAAAGGCAGAGCATCAAAAGCCAGCAGGATTGTTACAACCATTGCCGATACCCGAATGGAAGTGAGATAAGCTAGGCATGGATTTTATCACGGGATTGCCCAGGACTCATTCAGGCTATGACTCGATTTGGGTTTGAGTTGATCGATTGACGAAGGTAGCTCATTTCATCCCAGTAAAGACCACTTACACCAGTGCTAAGTTGGCAAAGATATACATGAACAGGATCGTAGGTCTGCATGGAGTTCCGAGGAGTATCGTATCAGATAGAGGAACCCTGTTTACCTCAAAGTTCTGGAAGCAGTTGCACGAAACATTGGGAACCAGGCTAGAATTTAGTACAGCTTTTCATCCACAGACAGATGGACAGACCGAGAGAGTCAATCAGATTTTGGAGGATATGCTGAGAGCTTGTGCGCTAGATTATGGATCTAGTTGGGACGATAATTTGCCATATGCAGAGTTCTCTTACAACAACAGTTACCAAACCAGTTTAAAGATGGCCCCTTTCGAAGCTTTGTACGGAAGGAGGTGCAGGACACCGTTATCATGGGACGAAGTTGGAGACTGCCAGTTGTTTGGTCCTAACTTGATTAAAGAGTCTGAACAGAAGGTGAAATTGATTCGCGATAGGCTCGGGATAGCCCAGTCCAGATAGAAAAGTTATGCAGATTCTAAACATAAGGAGTCAGTTTACGAAATTGGAGATAGAGCTTATCTTCGAGTATCTCCACTTCGAGGAACAAAGCGTTTTGGAGTTAAAGGGAAGTTAGCACCACGATTTGTAGGACCATATTGATTTTTGGAGCGTATGGGAGAAGTGGCCTACAAGTTGGAATTGCCTGAAGGATTGTCAGGAGTACATGATGTGTTCCACGTTTCTCAGTTAAAGAAAGGGACATTTACATCTATGCCCTTAACTCGAACCCACTACTCAGTTTTGCCCCTAATTTTTAGGTATGCTCAGTTTTGCCCCTCCGCCGTTAGTTTCACTTATAGAAATGCCCTTCTCTGCCGTTACCGTCTGGTCAAAGGTCTTTGACCGTCCGGAAAAAATAGCAAAAAAAATCAAAAAAATATGGAATTTGGTGGGATCGAAGATAGTCATGTCCGCAAGGCGCGTGCACATTTTCATGTCGTTCGGACACTCCGGGAGCTCGTGTCAAAGGAAAACATAAATTTTGTACGCATGCGAGCAGTAAATTCAAAAAAAAAGAAAACAAATCAAAAAAATATGAAATTTCGTGGGACTGAAGATATTCAGGTGCGCAAGATGTGTGCACGTTTTTGTTGTGTTTGGACATCGTAGGAGCTCGTGGAGAAAAAAACAAATTTTAGCTCAAAAAACTTTGAAAAAATGCACTATTTTGTTTTTTTCTCTAGAGCGCCTCGTACGTCATTTGATCACCAAAACTTGCAAGCACCTTGTGCACTCAAGCCTCTTTGACGCCAAATAAATTCAATTTTTTAACGCTTTTGCTATTTTTTCGAATTTACTGTTCATAGGCATAAATTATTTTTGTCTTCCTTTGACACGAGCTCCCGGAGTGTCCAACCAACACAAAGATGTGCACGCACCTTGCGGACATGACTATCTTCGATCCCACCAAATTTCATATTTTTTTGATTTTTTTTGCTATTTTTTCTGGATGGTCAAAGTACTTTGACCGGACGGTAACGGCGCAAAAGGGCATTTCTATAAGTGACACTAACGGCGGAGGGGCAAAACTGAGGATACCTGAAAATTAGGGGCAAAACTGAGTAGTGGGTTCGAGTTAGGGGCAGAACTGGAATTGGCCCTTAAAGAAATGTCACGCGGAGATGACTGACATACCGTTGAGAGATACAGTGCCTTTGGAAACTATTCAGTTGGATAACGATTTGACCTACGAGGAGAAACCAGTTAAGATTCTCGAGTTTGCCAACCAAGTTACTCGCAGCAAGGTTATAAAGTTTTGCAAAGTTCAGTGGAGCCACCACACGGAGGATGAAGCCACCTGGGAGCGAGAGAAAGATTTGCTCAAAGACCACCCTCACCTATTTTCTAGCCAACCCGAATCTCGAGGGGGTAGGTTTGTAACATCCCCAATTTTCAATTTGGAATGTTATACATTAGATCACTGCATATCATATTTTATTTTGCATTTTGGTTGATCCTAGAAATTCTACACAACTCAATGACCCACGGAGAGAGTTGGGGATTTCGTTATTTTCATATTTGAGTTTTCTCAAATTTTGAGAATAGGTTCTTTTGATTATATTTATTTTATCATCAATTATTTCTATTACAAAAATATGAGAGAGGGAATAAAATGACTTTCCCAAAATAAAGAAATATTGAGGATTTAATAAAAAATCAAATAAGATTTTATTTCGGAGTTTTTCGGTGTTTTATTTGAATTTAGGAAAAATGTGTGTTTTTCAAAATTGCATTTAGGTCCCAAATAAATGTTTCACCTTGTGCGGCTTGATTTTAGAAGCCGGTGAAAATTTATTTCGGAAATTTTGGAGTCCGTTTAGTATTTCTTTTTATGTTTCTTCCGAGCGAAATAATTAAAAAAATGAACCGACTTCGGGCCGTACCCGAGCGGGACACCGGCCGGGGCAGCCTTTAAATAGCGCCGCCCCGAGCCGCCCCAGCCCATCAGCCCCGCCTCGATCCGTGCGCGCCGTCGGAGCCGCCGTCGCCGCCGTCGACGATCCCGCCGCCCGAGGTTTGTCGCGCCTCGTTTTCCGTGCCGAAAAAGAGAAAAAAAATTCGGCGTTCGTCGTTTTTCTTTTTCTCGGATTAAATCCGCGATTTTTCTGATCGCGATTCCTGATCCGATTTTCGTTTTAGTATAACTTTTCTCTCGTTTATCGGAATCAGGCGATTCAAGCGCCTAGAGTTTCGTCTCGAAACCCTCTATCCGTTTAACCAACTTAAACAAGTTTTTGTTACTGTAAAATTTTCCCTAGATCCAGATCACTAGAACGACGTTGTTTTCTTTCGCCGTTTGTCTTTCGTTGCTTCGTTCGATTTGATTCTTTTTGCCAACCGGAGTTCTTAAGTTAAACCTTCTGGTTAGATCTCTTATTTGAGTTTTACCTGTGCATTAGATGAGTACTTATTGTATGCTTGTTTGTTTGTCTGTGATAGAATACCCGGAGTGCGCCGCCTGTTACTTCGAATCGTTAGGTTTCGCGGATCATCAGCAAGGCAAGTAACACTTTGATCATACCTTTTCTACTACCCAGTTTTATTGCATTAGATCAATCCTCACACATTGCATGATTAGGATCTAATTAAATTGTGGGATGGGAAGTAGATGAGGTAGTACCTATTACCTGTTTATTATCAAACCTTTGGGAGTTACTTCTACGTTTGCTTATTGTGCCATGCTATGCTAGTAGACGTGGATTGGGTGAGTGAAAACCATGACAAATGTGAGATTGTTAATTAATGGTTTATCTAAGGTGGCAACTTAAACACACATCTGGGTGGATTGAGGCACCTGGGTATTCCAGGACTTGCCTGTTTTCTTTGGACCGCCACCCAGGCTCAAAGGGATCATGAGACTATTCATACTAGAAACTTCCGTGTGCAGCCACAAGCTATTATGGGCTCTAGCATGGTTGACTAAGTCGTGCGAACTCTTACAGTGGTAGACTGGCAGATGTAGGGGATGTAGGTGGTACAGTCTACCCGATCGTAAGGTGTTAGCGCTTCTGAAAGACTATGTCTCGGTCCTCCGTCTTCTCAAACACCGTGTAGTGCGAGAAACCAAACGGAGGCGATCGAGTCTTGTGTGGAAAAGTGCGCAAACCTCTGCAGAGTGTAATAAACTAATCATGGTTAGCCGTGTCCCCGGTTATGGACATCTTGAGTATCTAGTACTTGGATTTTCATGTGAATCTCAACATGTTACTCTAAATTAATTTTGTTGGGTTATGTTTAATGATGATTTTTAATTGGGATTGAAAATGTTGTCAACCATTCTCAATGTTTAACAACTACCATGATAGTTATTAAACTTTATTCCTTTGAAGTAGGGAAAAATTGGCTTTACGCAACACTGTAACCATAGAGCTTTCCACTAGCCAAATATGCATATAGTATAGATGTTTCATTCCATTACTCTCTATGTGTTACCTTGCCAGCATATTCCATGTGCTGACCCGTTTCGGGCTGCAACGTTAATGTTGTAGACTTTTCAGACGACGATTAAGGAGTTTAGGTCGTGGTTCTATACTCAGTGATGCCGTTGGAGTTGATGGACTCACTTATCTTCCAAGCCTTCCGCTGTTATCGTTATTAGATGGCTTAAGCCATACTTATTGTAATAAGCTCTCTTTTGAGACACTCGATGTAATAAGTGTGTGATTGCTACTCTGTTATAAATCCTCCGAGTACTGTGTGGTGTCAGCATTACTGATCCAGGGATGACACCGGAGCACAGAGATCAGACTATTTGAGGTCTGGTCGCTACAGTAAGCGTACGTGTAAGGTCGGTCCGGGCCGCTTCATCCCACGATGCCGCCGAATCAAGATAAGACTAGTAACGGCAAGCAAATTGACAATATCGACGCCCACAACTGCTTTGTGTTCTACTCGTGCATAGTAACTACGCATAGACCTAGCTCATGATGCCACTATTAGGGAACGTAGCAGAATTTTAAAATTTTCTACGCATCACCAAGATCAATCTATGGACTCATCTAGCAATGAGGGAGAGAGGAGTGCATCTACATACCCTTGTAGATCGCGCGCGGAAGCGTTCAAGAGAACGGGGTTGATGGAGTCGTACTCGACGTGATTCAAATCACCGATGACCTAGTGCCGAACGGACGGCACCTCCGCGTTCAACATACGTATGGTTAGGAAGACGTCTCCTCCTTCTTGATCCAGCAAGGGGGAAGGAGAGGTTGATGAAGATCCAGCAGCACAACGGCGTGGTGGTGGATGCAGCAGGATCCCGGCAGGGCTTCGCCAAGCGCAAGCGGGGAGGAGAGGTGTTACGGAGGGAGAGGGAGGCACCAAGAGCAAGGGTTCGGCTGCCCTCCCTCCCCCCTCTTTATATAGGGGCCTTGGGGGGGCGGCCCTAGGGAGATGGATCTCCAAGGGGCGACGGCCAAGGGTGGCTTCCCCCCCCCCCCAAGCCAAGTGGGGGCGCCCCACCCCTAGGGTTTCCCAACCCTAGGCGCAGGGCAGCCCAAGGGGGGGCGCACCAGCCCACTAAGGGCTGGTACCCCACCCAATTCAGCCCATGGGGCCCTCCGGGATAGGTGGCCCCACCCGGTGGACCCCCGAGACCCTTCTGGTGGTCCCGTACAATACCGATAACCCCCGAAACCTTCCCGGTGGCCAAAACTGGACTTCCCATATATAAACCTTTGCCTCCAGAGCATTCCAAAACTCCTCGTGACGTCCGGGATCTCATCTGGGACTCCGAACAACTTTCGGGTTACTGCATACTAATATCTCTACAACCCTAGCGTCACCGAACCTTATGTGTGTAGACCCTATGGGTTCGGGAGACATGCAGACATGACCGAGACGCCTCTCCGGTCAATAACCAATAGCGGGATCTGGATACCCATGTTGGCTCCCACATGCTCCACAATGATCTCATCGGATGAACCACGATGTCGAGGATTTAATCAATCCGTATACAATTCCCTTTGTCAATCGGTATGTTACTTGCCCGAGACTCGATCGTGGGTATCCCAATACCTAGTTCAATCTCGTTACCGGCAATGTATGATCCCGTGATCAACAACTTGGTCACATTGAGCTCATTATGATGATGCATTACCGAGTGGGCCCAGAGATACCTCTTCGTCATACGGAGTGACAAATCCCAGTCTCGATTCGTGCCAACCCAACAGACACTTTTGGAGATACCTGTAATGTACCTTTATAGTCACCCAGTTACGTTGTGACGTTTGGCACACCCAAGGCACTCCTACGGTATCCGGGAGTTGCACAATCTCATGGTCTAAGGAAATGATACTTGACATTTGGAAAAGCTACAGCAAACGAACTACACGATCTTTGAGCTATGCTTAGGATTGGGTCTTGTCCATCACATCATTCTCCTAATGATGTGATCCCGTTATCAATGACATCCAATGTCCATAGTCAAGAAACCATGACTATCTTTTGATCAACGAGCTAGTCAACTAGAGGCTCACTAGGGACGTGTTGTGGTCTATGTATTCACACATGTATTACGATTTCCGGATAACACAATTATAGCATGAACAATAGACAATTATCATGAACAAAGAAATATAGTAATAATCATTATATTATTGCCTCTAGGGCATATTTCCAACAGGGTCCAAGTCTCCCGGGTCTTATCTGATGAGAAAATCACGTTTCCGAAGATTTTATTCCGTTTGGACTCCGTTTGATATTCTGTTTCTCCGAAACACTGAAATAGGCAAAAAAACAGCAATTCTGGGCTGGGCCTCCGGTTAATTGGTTAGTTGCAAAAATAATATAAAAGTGGAAAATAAAGCCCAATATAGTCCAAAACAGTAGATAATATAGCATGGAGCAATCAAAAATTATAGATACGTTGGAGACGTATCAAGCATCCCCAAGCTTAATTCCTTCTCGTCCTCGAGTAGGTAAATGATAAAAAGAGAATTTTTTATGCGGAGTGCTACTTGGCATAATTTCAATGTAAATCTTCTTAATTGTGGTATGAATATTCAGATCCAAAAGATTCAAGACAAAAGTTCATGTTGACATAAAAATAATAATACTTCAAGCATACTAACAAAGCAATTATGTCTTCTCAAAATAACATGGCCAAAGAAAGCTATCCCTACAAAATCATATAGTCTGGCTATGCTCTATATTCACCACACAAAGTATTTAAATCATGCACAACCCCGATGACAAGCCAAGCAATTGTTTCATACTTTTGATATTTTCAAAACTTTTTCAATCTTCACGCAATACATGAGCGTGAGCCATGGATATAGCACTATATGTGGAATAGAGTGGTGGTTGTGGAGAAGACAAAAAGAGGGGAAGATAGTCTCACATCAACTAGGCGTATCAACGGGCTATGGAGATGCCCATCAATAGATATCAATGTGAGTGAGTAGGGATTGCCATGCAACGGATGCAGTAGAGCTATAAATATATGAAAGCTCAACAAAAGAAACTAAGTGGGTGTGCATCCAACTTGCTTGCTCACGAAGACCTAGGGCATTTTGAGGAAGCCCATCATTGGAATATACAAACCAAGTTCTATAATGAAAAATTCCCACTAGTATATGAAAGTGACAAAATGAGAGACTCTCTATCATGAAGATCATGGTGTTACTTTGAAGCACAAGTGAGAATAACACATCTAGCATGGAAAATATTAGCCACCCCTCACCGCTCCGCGAGCGAAACAAACACACAAAAGAGAAGTATATTTTGAAAATTAGAGATGGCACATGCAAATTTGCTTAGAACGGCAAAAGAATACCGCATATAGGTAGATATAGTGGACTCATGTGGCAAAACTGGTTTAAAGGTTTCGGGATGCACAAGTAGAGATCATACTTAGTGCAAAATGAAGGCTAGCAAAAAGATTAAGAAGCAACCAACCAAGAAACGAATAGTCTCATAAGCAAGCATTAAGCATAATTAAAACCGAATAATACACCATGAGTAGGATATAATTTCATTTCATGACTATTGACTTTCGTACTTGCATAGGGAATCACAAACCTTAACACCAATATCTATTATATACTTAAAACGATAGAAAAGTAACGGTGGAGATTGAGCAGTCTAAAGTTATGATATTTGAATGGCTGGGATTAAAAGTTCCAAAAGATTTTTTTAGATAAAAGTTCTAAAAGTTACGTAGAACATTATCATGTACAATTCTTAGAATCCGACACCTAACTAGCACAAAAAACAGAAGACCGTGTAATTTAGTTGAAAAAATAACATGCACGTCCTATCAACAGCCAATCGAAATAAGTAAAAAAAATCAACATGTGTCGTTAATACGTACTACTACAAGTTGAGTTCAACACGGATAAGTAAAGATTAGATCACATAAAAGACAAGTCCAACACGGACCAAATAGGAACCTGATCACGTACGTGTTAAAAAGAAACATGCATTTGGTGACCGCACCAATTAGAATAAGAGTTGGATTAGCATTGCATGCAACGACCTCATGATGATGTCATCAGGTAAATAAAATGTACTGCTAATTTGCTTCTATTCCGATTCACGTGGCCGGACATCTGATTGTGGTTGTACATTGAGATTAATTCACTTTGGCACAAATACTTTAATTATTAGCAAATTTACATAAAAGTATTTAAATAAAGTTATAGATAAATTAATACAGGTATATTTCACAACGAACACTGACAAGAATTAGTAAATATACTTATAATTCGGACATGAAACTCAGTGAAAAATTATGTGAAATAAAAAATTAGAAAGTTGAATCTATTGGAAGGAAAAATAATTTTGCATTAATAAAAGTAAAGTAAAAAAAAGGTTTCATAGGAATAAAATTCCACAAATAGCTTAATTTATAACAATGTTTTAAATCAAATAAAGAGTTAATATTGCATGTTATCATGTCTTAGATTAAATATATTATATTATCACGTAAAAAACTAATATATTATTAAAACAAGACACAAAAAGCCATCACATTAATTCATATAGGCTTAAAATACATGTTTTGTTGATCCATATAACAAAGGCTGGGATTATAAGATTTTAAGACTTAAATATAAGTCATGTTAGAGATTTAAAAAAAGTACATACCGATGTATATAGACATATTTTAAAATATAGATTCATTCGTTTTGCTCCGTATGTTGTCCCTTATTGGAATCTCTAAAAAGACTAATAATTAGGAACAAAGGGAGTACAATGATATTGAAGTGTATACACATGTTTCATTGGAAACGTACAACACATGCATACACAATTTGTTTTCTAAACACAGTCGCATACACAGGTTTTTTTTTAGCATCAGCATACACAGGTTTATCGGATTTGCTAATGGAAAAGTAAAAACCATTATGCTACTCGGAAGGGAGATACCATGTATACGTATATGGATTGAAATTGGTGTCCGGCAATAATTTAGAACTAATACATCATCCAGAAAAAGAATTAAAACTAATACAGTCATAGACAAGAACTACAACTAACTAATACAGTTGCATGAATCTACCAAGAAGTATATGCATGCTCAACTTGACATGACCTTAACAGATTCAAATAATATTTTTTAATATTGTAACGTTACGCAACAAAAACAAACGTCTCAGAGTCGCTAGAGATAATTTGGAAAAGAAAATATTAGAAACTGACATAGCGTGTAAAAGAAGGGCAAATTAAAAAAAAACTAATACATCATGACGTCCAAACACCGCTAAGGGATCACATGAAGCGATGTGGGGCGGAAATCACGTTGCGTAAATCTCCAGGCAAGGGAAATTTCACGGAATACAATACAATTCCAAAAAAACAGACAAGGAAACGAACACACATGATGAAGACATTGAGTGATTTGGGGCCGAAATCACGTCCTGCAAATGTCCTGCCAATGGAACGTTCACGGAATACAATTTCGGAAAAGATACAAAGGAATTAGGACCTGGACACACATAAAAAATGGAAAAGGACAAAAAATATTCACTTTCTATATTACAGATTTGTAGCATGTACATTAACCAAGTACAACGAATCAATGCAATTTTGTAGTAAACATCTGGGAATAATGTTATGGCAACAATGAATAGTGTTATGCATGCAAAAGACCTACAACCGTGGACACTTTTTAAGTCGATGCGAAATAACTTGAGTGCGACAAGGATAAGCTATAGAGAGATCGAGTGAGTAAGTGAGAGGTGATGTTTTACGTATATTCATATTAATGAAAACCGGTATCTATAATGTCTTGGATGGGCAAGGGAGTTAGTGTAAGATTATCATGTTTTCAAGCTTCAATATGAGAGATGACGAGTCAAGTGGAGAAAGAGAAAGCAAATATATGAACTATAAGAGTATATATTTAATATTATTAAGTAATCCATATTAAATTATAGGCGGTCTCCATGATAATTGATGCAAAGTTTATATTTAAGAACCGATGTGCATTTAACTATTTGAACCACATGGATCATTAGTCATACAGAAAAAGAGGCATATATTTTCTATAGGCAATAACCCATTGAGCGGTTATAATTTTAAAATTTTAACATTTTAAAATATATTTATGAGTGAATCTAAATTCCATGATACATGTTGAAAGATGCTTTAAAATGTTTATTTCCAACAAAATAAAATTTCACATTTAAATACCAAATGAAACAATAATACAACCTAGCCGCGCAAATGCGCGGGTGACCCCGCTAGTTCTTACTAAAGCATAATTACTCACCAACATAACTCACATATCACATCATCATATCTCAAAACTATTACTAAGAATCAAATTTATTTTGCCCAATGATCTTCATGAAAGTCTTTATTATATCCTTCTTGGATATCTATCACTTTCAGACTAATTTTCATGTGTTGCTTTTCATGAGCTCAAACAAATATAAGTGAAGATCATGAGCACATTTTTTTCTTTCTCTAAGTAATTTAAGTGAAGCAAGAGATAATTTCTTGAAGATTTTACTAACTCCCAAAAAATCTAAGTGAAGCAAGAGAGCATTTATTCAAAAAACAATAAAGCACACCGTGCTAAAAAAGATATAAGTGCAGCACTAGAGCAAGTTCATTGCTCATAAAAATTTAAGTGAAGCATAGAGAGCAATTCTAACAAGTCATGACATAATTTTGGCTCTCTCAAATGGGTGTGTCCAGCAAGGATTGATGACTTAAAACACAAAATAAAACAAGCAAAGACTCATATCATACAAGACGCTCCAAGCACAACACATATCATGTGACGAATAAACATATAGTTTCAAGTAAAATACCGATGGTTGTTGGAAAAAAGCGGGGATGCCACTCGGGGGCATCCCCAAGCTTAGTTGTTTGCTCATTTTTGGATAATAGCTTGGGATGATGGGGCATCCCCAAGCTTAGGCTCTTCTATCCTTCCTTCATCCATCGTAATACTAGTAGAAAAGGGGGCTTTGGTCCAGGCCGGGTAAGCCCATTAGTCCCGGTTCAGTCTAGAACCGGGACCAATGGGTGCATTTATCCCGGTTCGTGCGGCTAAGGCATTAGTCCCGGTTCACCTGGGCCCTTTAGTCCCAGTTCGTGCCACGAACCGGGACTAAAGGGTGCGATGCCCATTAGTCCCGGTTGGTGGC